>NC_053120.1:3181165-3338665 GCF_010015445.1 Perca fluviatilis
CTGATGCATGTACTGCAGTAGTACTGGTTCTAGTAGCAGCCCTGATGCATGTACTGCAGTAATACTGGTTCTAGTAGCAGCCCAGATGCATGTACTGCAGTAATACTGGTTCTAGTAGCAGCCCAGATGCATGTACTGCAGTAGTACTGGTTCTAGTAGCAGCCCTGATGCATGTACTGCAGTAATACTGGTTCTAGTAGCAGCCCAGATGCATGTACTGCAGTAGTACTGGTTCTAGTTGCAGCCCTGATGCGAATGTACTGCAGTAATACTGGTTCTAGTTGCACCCTGGTGCATTTACTGCAGTAGTACTGTTTCTAGTAGCAGCCCTGATGCATGTACTGCAGTAGTACTGGTTCTAGTTGCAGCCCGATACATGTACTGCAGTAATACTGGTTCTAGTAGCAGCCCTGATGCATGTACTGCAGTAGTACTGGTTCTAGTAGCAGCCCTGATGTATGTACTGCAGTAGTACTGGTTCTAGTAGCAGCCCTGATGCATGTACTGCAGTAGTACTGGTTCTAGTAGCAGCCCTGATGCATGTACTGCAGTAGTACTGGTTCTAGTAGCAGCCCTGATGTATGTACTGCAGTAGTACTGGTTCTAGTAGCAGCCCTGATGTATGTACTGCAGTAGTACTGGTTCTAGTAGCAGCCCTGATGTACATGTCCGTGTAGGAGTGAGTCCTTGGAGCAGAGCAGAGGGAAGTTAACGTTAGATAAGAGAGGAATGAGAGCCGGCTGGTTGGGCCGAAGCTGTGAGTGTTCAGACTGTAAACCAGCTGGAAAAAGACCCCTCGGGGCAACAATGGGCCTGACACAGCACAAATATGGCTCACAGTGTGCAGCTCAGACTGCAGCCAACACGATATTTATTAAAAAACTAGGGATCCACCGGTTACCAGCCTGGACGATCATCCGTCCATAATGTTGTCAGACACTTAGAATAATAATCTGAGTCGGTCCAAGTTGAATTTTCCTTTTAGTTTAACATGAAACAGCCCCGAAATCACCAGCACCAAACTCCACCAGACTCCATGTAAATAATCAGGACTTTTAGCGTGTATAGAGCCAGCATATCTCCACCAGACTCCATGTAAATAATGACTACTTTTAGCGTGTATAGAGCCAGCATATCTCCACCAGAATCCATGTAAATAATCAGGACTTTTAGTGTGTATAGTGCCAGCATATCTCCACCAGACTCCATGTAAATAATCAGGACTTTTAGCGTGTATAGAGCCAGCATATCTCCACCAGACTCCATGTAAATAATCAGGACTTTTAAGTTGGCATGAGAGGCCAGCATATCTCCACATGTAAATGGGTGAATTAAGGGTTTATTTCAACCAAACCAGAGTGGTGATTGTTGGAACAGTGTAAAGATGAACCAAGAAAGCTTTTGGTAGTTTTATTTAGTTTCTGTCCACTTTGAATGAAGTGTGTTTTACGATGATAAAAGTCCTGATTATTTACATGGAGTCTGGTGGAGTTTGGTGATGGTGATTTCGGGGCTGTTTCATGTTAAACTAAAAGGATCTTACTCTTTAACTAAAAGGTCTATCTCTGTAGGGATCCATCCCATAATGTTGTCAGACACTTAGAATAATAATCTGAGTCTGTCAGCAGCAACAACAGAACTTTTAGTGGACATTAGTCCTGTAGGGTTAATCCCATATTAAAAACCAACAGTGGAAACAACAACCTTAGAGGTGTGGTAAACAAACATATGAATACCGGTACTATTGTTATTGTAATCAATGAAACATGTAAGACTCTCCAGCAGCTGCAGGACGAACAGGTTGGTTTCATGTTTCCTCCCTTTGCCAACAACACAAAGGAGTTTCATTTCAGACCGGTTCTCTTTCAGAGAGCTACACTTCTACCTGTTAGAAATAAAACCATTTAAAAACCAATAATATATAAGCTTTGAAAACTACATTTAAGATACGGTCAGCTTAAAAGAAGGCATGCACCGTTTAACAACATTTGAGCATAATTTACTTTCCGTTTGCGCTCTCAACAAAAAAGAACGTTACGCCAAACTCCATGTAAAACATCGCAATTTTAAAAGTTCTCTTCTTAATCCTCACAACAAAAAACAGGACAGAACATGGCTCTTTTCATTTAAACTAATCATCTGGAAACACTTCAATTCGGCACACATGCAACACACAACATGTGGCAAATAAAACTGAACTCCATATGAAATATCGTGAATTTAAAGTTCTCTTCTTAATCTTCTAAACAACAAACATGACAGAACATGACTCTTTCATTTTAAACTAATCAACTGGAAACTATATTCAATTCGGCACACATGCAACACACAATGTTACATTCATTCATAGTAAAAACTAGTTTTATGAGTGACTTCCGTTCGCTCTCAACAAAAAACCTTACGCCAAACTCCATATGAAATAGCGTACTTTTAAAGTTCTCTTCTTAATCCTCACAACAACGAACAGGACAGAACATGGCTCTTTTCAATTTAAACTAATCAACTGGAAACACTATTCAAATCGGCACACATGCAACACACAATGTCACATTAATTTTGTTTTTTAAACTACAGTTTTTAAAGTGACTTGCTTAGGAGACAAAAAAATTAGCTACTGTATAATCGGCTTCAATCTGAGTTACACCGTTTTCACCCAACATCTGAGTTCCCGAGCAAGTAAAACCGAACTCCATATGAAACACCGTCATTTTAAAGTTCTCTACCTAATCCTCAAAACTACAAACGATCAGATTACGATTACTAAATTACTAAACAGTTCTACTGGGAACATTATTCAATTCGGCATACATTCAACACACAATGTTACATTAATTATTAATAAAAAATACAGTTGTATAAGTGACTTGCTTAGTGACTTCCGTTCGTTGACGAGCAAGTACAACCGAACTCCATATGGAGTTCCGTCATTTTAAAGTTCTCTTCTTAATCCTCAAAACCACAAACTATCAGATTATGATTACTACACGTTAAACAATTCCCCTGGGACCATTATTCAATTCGGCAGACATGAAACACATGAAGCTACAATAATTTACACAAAATCTAAACTTATATAATGAGAGGGACTGTCCGGCAAAATAAACACAGTGGGCGTGAGAACATCGTGAAGCTATACTGGAAGTTTTGCACGTTGCTAAGTGTTTCTTCCCACAATGTATCATCCATTAACATTATAAGAACACGCTAAGATGTTAAATAAATGTGTTTGGTTTTTTTTCCAGGTAAACGCGGCCACGTTTAGGCTAAATTGCAGGTTTTGTTAATGGAGTTTGGTGGAGAATTGGTCCCGCAGAGAATGGCCCGTTCCGAGGCTAACACTACAGCTAACGCGGCTAGCTTCCTGCTAATTACCACAAACAACAACTTTATCGACAGTTAAGCAAACAAGAAGAACACCAAGTGCTCTCTGGAGAAACATTATCTGACGCCATGTTTGTGTTATTGCTCTCGGGTGTGAGTAACACACCCAGAAACGACATATAATCTGAGTGTACAGGTAAAACGAAGGGATAACTCACCCGTCCATTGCACAACACGGAACTACGGAGCAACAGGTTCCAGCCAGCGGCCAGCAGGACATCCAACCACCGTTGCTGTACACTGACAAAATGGCGACCGGTCGACGGAGCTCACTAATTGGACAGTTAGCAAAACCTGTAGGCGTTTCCATACCGGATCCGGGCGCTGATTGGCTGGTTGGATACAGAGCCAAAGCAACAACAAGGACCTGAAATTCCAGCGACCGAAGATTGTTCTGTAAGATAAATATGTGGGATGTGATGCTTTAGGCTATTTTTTTGTCAAGATAAGATTGAAAATAACATGATGTATGCATACAACTATTTATTATTTTTTAAAATAATAAAGTAAAGTCAGGAACCAACTTTTTTTTTTTTTGAGTGCTAAATGGCACTGGTCACAAATGGGGCAGAGATGGTAAAAATATTCACTTCCCGTACTCAAGTAGAAGTACAGAAAGTACAAGCTCAGAAGTATAAAAGTAAAAGTAGCCTTGCAAATGACAACAATTTTTTATGCAAAGCTACACAAATGTCACTAGAGTGTAAGCTGATAAACTTCAGTGTACATGGAGAAAAGGCTCTTTATTTGCCATTGGCTACATTTTAAATGGATATTTGCCAATAGGCCTAAAACATCACATATGTGATTTTTGTGACAGAGACTGGGACTCCAGGTTAATAAGATTCTGACTGATATGAATTCAGTTGTGATTCTGTGAGAATTCACAGATCCAGTTTCTCTTTTTTAATCTTCCCCTTAACATCTAAAGGAATCTACATGTATGTGTGTGTGCTCAAATATGGCTTCTGGAAAGAAAACAAAGGATAAAATATGAATTACTAAATAGACATTAATTAAGAAGTTCCCCATCATTTTAGAGTTACAACTAACAACCACTAGATGGGAGCAGTGTATGAGAAATTAACTGACAGCTAGTACATCTCGAACATGGAGTCCTAATAATAATACATGTAATATGTCAGGCTCACAATTTTTACAATTGAAGTGCTATAGAAGTTGGAGAAATTATAAATTCAATGTGCATTGCATTAAAAACATTTTTTATTGATATGCAAATAGACAAGAGACATCCAGCAAAAGAAAAACGGCAAGTGATGTATGCCCTTAAATCTAGATGTGCATGGATTTGTCCTGAATCCCTTCAAGAACTTGGGAGCAACTAGTATACAGGCCTTGTGTATAGTGCATCGGTCATAATGTAATTGTGTGTAGGACAGTGAGTGAGTGGAAAAACGTGTGTGTGTGTGTGTGTGTGTGTGTGTGTGTGTGTGTGTGTGTGTGTGTGTGTGTGTGTGTGTGTGTGTGTGTGTGTGTGTGTCTGGGATGGACAGGGAGAGTGACCGCAAGTGATCAAATGTATACCTCAAAGTCTGTGTGTGCTTGATGTTGGGTGTGTGTGTGTGTGTGTGTGTGTGTGTGTGTGTGTGTGTGTGTGTGTGTGTGTGTTCTTGTTCAACTATATTCGTGGGGTCCAAAAGCCAGGAGTCCAGTATACTTGTGGGGTCCCGACAGCTTTGTGGGGCCAAAATGCTGGACCCCCCCAAGTTTAAAGGGCTGTTTGAGGGTTAAGACTTGGTTTTAGGATTAGGGATAGAATTAGGTTATGGTTAGGGTGAGGGTAAGGGTTAAGGTTAGGCAGTTGTGATGGTTAAGGTTAGGGTAAGGGTTAAGGTTAGGCATTTAGTTGTGATGGTTAAGGTGAGGGTAAGGGTTAAGGTTAGGCATTTAGTTGTGATGGTTAAGGTTAGGGTAAGGGTTAAGGTTAGGCATTTAGTTGTGATGGTTAAGGTTAGGGTAAGGGTTAAGGTTAGGCATTTAGTTGTGATGGTTAAGGTTAGGGTAAGGGGCTAGGTAATGCATTATGTCAATGACAAAGTGTGGTGGTGGCGCAGTGGATATAACACGTGCCTTTGGTGCGGGAGACCCGGATTTGATTCCCACTGCGATACATCAACAAATGTGTCCCTGAACAAGACACTTAACCCCTAGTTTCTCCAGAGGTGTGCAACCTCTGATATATGTAGCAATTGTAAGTCGCATTGGATAAAAGCATCAGCTAAATGACATGTAATGTAATGACGGGTCCCCACAAAGATAGTGCCACAAATCTGTGTGTGTGTGTGTGTGTGTGTGTGTGTGTGTGTGTGTGTGTGTGTGTGTGTGTGTTCAACACATGCCCTTTTTGGGTGTAAAAATCAGACCAGCAGTGCTGAACAGTCTCTCGCAGGTAGTGATGGTCAGCACGTGTTTTAAAACCAGGCCAGCTGACAGTCTTGCCTGGGCCCGGGACGAGATCTTAGATGCCCCCCCCTCGCGGCCAGATCTCTCCTTTTCCCTTGCTCTTCCTCTCCTCACATCTCTCACTGAGAGTTAAGTTGTGTAATCGTTTCTTGTCCTTCCTGCTCGACTCTCCAACAGGTCCTTTTCTTCTCTTTTTCTCTTTTTATATTTTTTTTTATTTTTTTTATATATATTTTATTTTAATTTTTTTTTTTTTTTGTGTTTTTTTTTTTGTTTTTTGTGTGTTTTGTATTTTTGTGTATATTGTATGTTGTGTGTGTTGTGTGTGTTGTGTTGTTTTGTGTTTTTGGTTGTGTGTGTGTTGTTGTTGTGTGTGTGTGTTGTGTTTGTTGTGTGTGTTGTGTTGTTGTTGTGTGTGTGGTGTGTGGTTGTGGTGGGTTGTTGTGTTGTTGTGTGTTTTTGTTGATGTGTGTGTGTGTGTTTGTGTGGTGTGTGTTTTGTTGTGTGTGTGTGGTTTGTGTGTGGTTTGTGTGTTGTTTTGTTGTTTTTTTTGTTGTTGTTGTTGGTGTTATGGGGGGTTTTTTGGGTGGGGGCTGTTGGTGGGGGTGTTGGGGGTGTTTCTCGTTCTTTTTATGTTTGTTGTCTTGGGTCTATTTTCTTCTTCTCTTTCCTTTTTGTGTCACTACCAAGTGGTGGGGTGGATTTGAGTGCGTCGTCTGGACAGTAACCTACTAGATGCTAGCGGTTTGAGCTAGCGTTAGCAATCAAGTCAACCTACTAGATGCTAAAAGGCGTTTTTAGCTACGGTTAGCAATCCAAGATAGCCTACTAGATGCTAACGGCGTTTTGATGCGTTAGCAATCAAGTAACCTACTAGATGTACTAGCGGTTTGAGCTAACGTTAGCAATCAAGTAACCTACAAGATGCTACGTGGTTTTGACCTAGCGTTAGCAATCAAGTAACCTACAAGATGCTAACGGCGGTTTGAGCTAACGTTAGCAATCAAGTAGCCTACTAGATGCTAACGGCGGTTTGAGCTAACGTTAGCAATCAAGTAACCTACAAGATGCTAACGGCGGTTTGAGCTAACGTTAGCAATCAAGTAGCCTACTAGATGCTAGCGGTTTTGAGCGTTAGCAATCAAGTAACCTACAAGATGCTAACGGCCGGTTTGAGCTAACGTTAGCAATCAAGTAGCCTACTAGATGCTAGCGGTTTGGCTAACGTTAGCAATCAAGTAACCTACAAGATGCTAACGGTTTGAGCTAACGTTAGCAATCAAGTAGCCTACTAGATGCTAAAGGCGTTTTTAGCTAACGTTAGCAATCAAGTAGCCTACTAGATGCTAACGGCGTTTTTAGCTAACGTTAGCAATCAAACAATCATAGAGAGCTAAAACGTTTTTGAAATGACTGCTAGCTACAAGTTAGCAATCAAACACAACATTGGCTGTCACTTGAATGGCGTTTTGAGCTAACGTTAGCAACCAAACAATCATAGAGAGCTAAAACGTTTTCGAAATGATTTCCATCTTCTGTTATTGTATGTAAAGAGAAAAGTTTATTATTTTACAGATTTCACAAATTTCAGTAAGACACGTTATGCCGTAAACAGTTTAAATCTGAGCATGCGCAACTCAAATCTGCACTCTGCTCACTTTGGGTAGTGACACCGAGCTCCGGACTTGTGCTGACCGAACATTTTGAGCGTACTGAACTTCAAATCAAGTGACAATATCAACTTTTGATCAGTGGCCAAACCATTTTTATGTTGGGGGTGGGGGGGTTCTTGACCACCATTTCCAGGACAATTAGGAAGAAAACAAATAAAACGCTTTTATGTAATTCAAATATTATGCTACATATTTTTTTTCCACAAATAGGCCTATTTAAAAAAAAGATTTTTAATTCTTCCATAATTTAATGAGGGCCCAGTTCTGGGCCCCCCCCCCCTACTGTGGGCCCAGGACAACAGACCCGTTTGTCCCCCCCTATTGGCGGGCGTGTCCGCTACCTACTAGGCCTGGCAAACTCGATTCCTTTTTAGGATTCGGGTTATTCTGAGTCACTCACTAAACTGATCCGGGTTGTGCGAGTCACTTGAATCACTTGAGTCAGTATTGTATGCTACATCCAAGGCGAGCTTTTGATTTGGATAAAATGCCATGTTTTCATTTAGAATCTTTTAATTTTATTTGAAAAAAATATCCATAAATATAAATGGTCTGAAAGAAAACCGAATATTCATTTAAAAATGACATGGAATTATATATTTTAACTTTAATATGACTGACAAATAAGAAAGCCATCTGGACTCTGAACATTTACAATGACTTAAAATCTCTTTAATGTAAATTCCATGCGCCCCTTTTTAATGTATGCACTGTATGCATTTAATGTTTTAAATGTGTATGTGCATCTGTATTTGAATAATAAAGTTTTGAAAAAAAAAACATGAGTTGTCGGCGAGGCGAGCTTATAATGTTTCGGACTGTCTGCTCGACCTAATTGCATTTTAATATACTACATTTATACACCAGACCTACAGTAGGCCTAGCTAGGCTACGTGCAGAACATTGTATGTTATTTCAGAAGTGAAAGAATGGCTTTTGTTGTTGATTTGCTGACCCTGAGCTCGAGGAGAAGCTGCACTCGCTCGCTGCTCGCTCATCTGAATCAGATCCACTCGTGACAACGTAGCCGGCTGATTCAGTTGATTCGCGGGATTTACTGACTCCGAAAACTCCACGAGAAGTCATCAACAACTCACGAGTCATTGTCAGTACCGATCCGTTCCACCTGCACAATCCGTTCTGCGCGTAGTAAGATGACGGGGCCATGACGTAGGCGCAGATGATAATGCTGCGTTCATGCCACCTCGAAATAACCGGCCCCGCCCCACTGGTTACGTTGTTTCTGCAGCTAGATTCAGTCTAAAATAACGTTAAGTTAAACTTAATGGGAAAAGCAGCTACAGCTACATTAAGACTTTACAGTAATAACAATAAAGACAAGTATTGAGTGATTGTATTTTAAATGAGCACAAGTAAAGTAGAGCTGACGTAACAGCTGTTATATATGTTAACGTTTATTTTCAAGTTTTATTTTGAGGGTCTTTTAAAGTTTACATGCTGTCTCAGCTAGCGGTTAGCCGAATTAGCTGTTAGCTAAACTAACGTTAGCTTAACTGTGGAGGCTAACGGCGACCGCTGCAATCAGCTAGCGATTAGCCAAATTAACCGTTAAGCTAAACTAACGTTAGCTTCCCGGTGGAGGCTAACGGCAGACCGCTATCATAATCACCTGCGCGGTCCGCCCGAATTAACCGTTAAGCTAAACTAACGTTAGCTTCCGGGGAGGCTAGACGGCCACCTATAATCACCTAGCGGTCCGCCGAATTAGCTATTAGCTAACTAACGTTAGCTGGAGGCTAGCGTGTGAACATCTTGCGCATGCGCAGAACGGATCGTGCAGGTGGAAGCGGTGCCGTTATTCCGAGGTGGAGGTGGCATGAACGCAGCATTATCATCTGCGCCTACGTCATGGCATACGTGTCATCTTGCACATGCGCAGAACGGATCGTGCAGGTGGAACGGATCGGGTACTGACAGTCATCGAGGGCTCGTGAGTTCTCGAGTGAATCCCACGGTCTGCGAGCTTCCGGCTCTGAGTCTGCGGGTCGGGACTGTCTCTCTGCTCACTCAGGCGCTTGAGTTGACTTGTGGAGTTGCTGTTGACTACGAAATTGTAAGTTATAAAGCTTTTTGCAGCTAAGATGGCTAGGAATAGTAGTAGCTAATGTTGCAAGAGGTTTGTGTTTGTGCCGCTGTTATCATGTTAGATTGAATTGTAGTAGGACTCAACTGAACCGGGTTAATGATGCTAGAGACTCGTGATTCGTGAGTCAATTTAAAGACTCGGGTTAAAGATCCGAGTGAATCACAACTCGAACAGGTCTACTACCTACCAGCCTCTGTCACGTACCTTGTGGAGCTTGTTAGCGCGCAGCTGAGAAGGCAAATCGCTGTCAAATCTGTCCCTGGGAAAAGTAACGTTGTGCCGAATTGAAAAAGGAACTGCGTTTCGTTACCACATTTTCAGTAGAAACGCGTTACTTTACTTTTTCCCGAAAAAAAGTAGTTAGCCTACGTTACTGTACTCCCAACACTGCTACCTACCCATCTGGTAGTCTGTGTAGGTCTTCATCTTTGTCTTCCTCTTTTCTGGAATATTTGGTGGTTCATCCTCTGAGCAGGTCAGGATAGATATACCGATAGATATATAACAGATAGATATATAGACAGATAGATATATAGACAGATAGATATATAGACAGATAGATATATAGACAGATAGATATATAGACAGATAGATATATATACAGATAGATATATAGACAGATAGATATATAACAGATAGATATATAGACAGATAGATATATAACAGATAGATATATAGACAGATAGATATATAGACAGATAGATATATAGACAGATAGATCCTCCAGGATCCCTTCTACACACAATGTTGAAATGTTGTTCATGTAACGTTACCTTCACACAACGTTACTCTTCTCTCGAACAGTGATTATAGCCGATACAGATTTTAAACGTAACGTCAATTAACTTGTAGTCTCGCATTGCAAGACCCTCCTCCACAGCGCTGCGGAGAAAGGTCTGGCTAGTCCACACAGCATTCCTGGATGGCAGAAAAACATGCTCAAACTGAACAAGTCCAAACTGGCAGGATGCGCCCCCTGCAGAACTGCCCGGTAGAACCTGAATCGCAGTAGCTTAGCAACACAGCAGCTGACTTCGGCTAACGTTAGCTTACATTAGCAGATAACTAATCTAACAAAAGAGTAATGGAGCTAAATTAAAAGGTCTAACATGAAACACTTTGGCTCCTTAAAATCTCTATTAATGAGAAACCCTCTTCAAGCGACAAATGTAATGTCAAAAGTAACGTCAAGCAAGATCAATATTGAGACGTAACTGTAATGTAAAGTTACGTTTCTGATCCCTTCACTAACATTTGCTAAAATAACGTTTAACTTTAAAATAGTGACTTAACTTACCTTTAAAATGTGATCTTCTGTGTAGATCATCTCTCTGCCGTGCTGCTCTCAACGTCCAAATGGTCCAATCCTTCTGGGAGAAACTCGTATGGTCTGACTATCTACAATCTGGCAGGATTACCTCACACTGGGTCTACTATCGTAGATATGTCATTTCATACGTTTATCTATGGGTCTGCTATGACAGGAGACTGTAAATAATGCATCTCACGGGGAAGCAGATGTAAACAAACTGGAATTGTGTTGCAACAACTTGCTGAAGGAGATAACAGACCTAATGTGCAAATAATTTAAAAAAGTGAATTAATCTAGTCATCTAGGTTTTCTATTTATAAAAAATCTTAAGTTTTTTTCATTTTCATATATTTATTTATTAATGTCTATAGCTATAATTTATGTTTTTATATTTAATAGTAGTCAGTATCTGTTCCTCTCCTAAAACGTGTTTTGGGGCAAATTTTCCAACATGACTCAACATGAGAGCACTAATGCACGTGAAGAATCCAGGTCAGGTAGAAGTGATTTACAGTCTGGATCTTCAGGTGACGCTGATGGGATTTTAAAGTTGCTCTATGCTGCCATCTTGCGGTCACATTTGATATTACATCTGTATTACATACTTGGAACCAAGAGTATTTGGCTGCATCCTGGAGACCTACTGTTTCATGCTTCACATCTCAGAGTCAAATATTTTCTAAATTAAGTCACGGTTAAGTTAGTGAGCAAGATGCAATTAATTGAACACCGTTTAAACTCTTAAATTAAAGATAGCCATACATAGCCTATAGTTGGCAGATTTATAGATGTTAATGTTGTCTTCCTGATGTTAAAGTTGATTAAAGATGTTCAAGTCAACTTTTTTAATGCTTTATTTGCAAATTCATAACCGTAAAAAAAAAATATAGCTCAACAATGAAGCCACTATTACATTTCTCCGCCATGTTTCATTCATAAAATAATGATGCCGTGATGGGCAGGAAAAACGACCATACAACAAAATATATTTCATACAGACTTTTGTATACATTATATATTCTAGTGTATTATCATAATTTGTTTAATATGTGCAAATATTTTATATAAGGTTGGGAACCACTGGGTCAGAGGATATCAGAGGTCAGAAATGATAAAACAATCCATGGGCTCTGCTCCAGGCACCGTGGTGTTCATATGGACAACACCTGTGTGTTATCATTTAGAGCAGACACCTACGGTGAATCAGGTGGTTTATGTAATACAAGGCTGTATTATTGTATTGTTGATAGATGTAGCGTTATAGTTTAAAAAATATAAATAAACAAAAAAGCAACCCAGCTTCCCTGGCCAAAATAGACCGAAATAATAACATTAAAAGAAATACATATAAACCATGATAATATCTCGTGAATAATTTTGATTAAAACAGCGGTTATTGAGCTAAAAATACCAATAATTGTCACAGATTTCGTTTTTCTTTCGTCGGTATTTGACGGGGAGGGAATAACATGAATGTCTATCTGACGGACCCCCTCGTCGAAAAATAACGTCAAGGGTACCCCTCTTTCGTTGAAACTTGACGCCAGGGTTCTTGACCATGCGTCATACATTTGACGAGTAGGGAGTGAGACTGTGTTGTTCAGACTGTTTCCTTTTTAGTAAATCATACTTTGTTTCTATCAAATGAAGGCATGACTGTAATTCAAATATTCTAAAAAACAGAAGTGATCCAAATCTATATTGGATCATTTCCTGCCATCAGATACATTTTACATCAGTGTGCCATGTATGTTTGTTAATGGCCTTCAGGAGAAAATGTATAAAACTTTAATACACCAACAAATAATCAACAAAAAAAGCAAAACAAACATGGCAGAGAAAACTGTGATCGTTAAATGAGTTAGTAACAGTTGTCTTACTTTGTGTCTGAGGGTCCAGGTTCATTACTGAAGTCAGGAGCATGATCTATGGACCGGTCACTCTTCATAGACAGCCAGATAGTACAGACTCTGCTCTGTCCTCCTCTTCCTCCAAATCACTCATCTTCTGATCTGAAGTCAGTCTGAGAGGATAAACAGGAACACTGACTGTGAGCTCACAACATTTAGAGGAAACAAGTTTGTATTAGAGTCACAGGTAAGACTGGAAGAACAGGAATACACACACACACACACACACACACACACACACACACACACACACACACACACACACACACACACACACACACACACACACACACACACACACACACACACACACACACACACACACACACACAGTTGTCTTTAAATCAGTTTTCTTGAGTTACAGCAGGTTTAATGTGTATTATTCAACTAATCAGGACTTTGTCTCGCACTACCCTGCATTGCGCTTTGAGTCTCTACTATACGTCCTACCTTGCGGTTGGAGTGTTTTTATGCTCACAGATCAGATTTTTAACTCTACTGCTGCTGAAGCTGCCACCAATCACACAAAATAACTGATAATATTCTGCATTTAGGGAAAACTTAGAGACAAAGTTTCTCCTACAGATACCTGCACCCACTGCTTTACTTTTTCTCTCCATGTTGTGAACTGCAACATGTCCATCTACACTACCGGTCAAAAGTTTTAGAACACCCCAATTTTTCCAGGTTTTTATTGGAATTCATGCAGTTCAATGTCTTATTGTACTCTGAAATGAAAGAATAGAACAAATGAACAATTTAAGTTAAAAAAATAAATCATGGAATCAATTTATAAACCTAAATGTAGTCTACATTTTTGACTCATCAAAGTAGCTCCCTTCGGCAGATATAACAGCTGAACACACTCGTGGCATTCTTTCTACAATGGAAATCAAATATTCTTCAGAAAGTTCTTCCCAACTCTGTTGCAGAAGTTCCCAGAAATGTGTGGCACTTGTAGGTTGCTTTGCTTTCACTTTTCTGTCCAGTTCATCCCAAACCAGCTCAATGGGGTTTAAGTCTGGGGACTGTGCTGGCCACTCCATGTTTTTAAGCTTACCATCTTGTTCTTTTTTGCTAAGGTAGTTCTGGCATAGCTTGGACTTATGTTTTGGGTCATTATCTTGCTGTAGGATGAATCCCTGACCAACTAGGTGCATACCAGAGGGTACTGCATGGCGCTGCAAAATGCTGTGGTAGCCGTTTTGGTTCAGGGTGCCTTTCACTCTGTACAAATCACCGACCCTGGATCCAGCAAAACAGCCCCAGACATCACGCTTCCTCCTCCATGTTTGACAGTTGATGTCACACACTGAGGAACCATCCTTTCGCCTACTCGACTGCGTACAAGAATCCTGCGTGATGAACCGAAGATTTCAAATTTTGATTCATCAGTCCATAGCACCTTCTTCCAGTCTTCAGTAGTCCACTGACGATGTTTCTTGGCCCAGGCAAACCTCTTTTTCTTATGACATCTTAGCAATGGCTTTCTTGCTGCAACTCGAACTATCAAACCTGCAGCTCCAAGTCTTCTCTTTACAGTTGAAACTGAGACTTGCTTATTACGACCACTATTAAGCTGAGCTTGAAGCTGTTGTCCTGTGAGCCGCCTATCACGCAAGCTGTGGACTCTCAGAAACTTGTCTTCTGATTCTGTTGTGGCTTTGGGTCTGCCAGACTTCTTCCTGTCAGAGTTTCCCCCAGTTTCTAAGTGTCTTTTGATGGTGAAGAATACTGTACTCACTGACACCTTGACTTTCTTCGCAATTTCTCTGTAGGAAAGACCAACATTCTTAAGTGTTATGATGGTCTGTCTCTCTTCCATTGTTAATTGCCTTTTTCCCGCCATTTTTATGGCAACACACTACTTTCTGCAGTACAATACTGTTCAAATAATGCTCACGAGGGTACGGTACCACAGTGTGTTCCAACTAGGGATGCACCGAACCCAGAGTTCGGTTCGGAATTCGGCCGAACTTTGGGCTTTTTGACGGAGTTCGGGTACTGCCGAACGTTAGAATTTTTTTCGACCAAACGGTACCAAAGAGAAGTAACGAGAGGCGAAACTCGAGAAAAAGAGGCGAACGTTGTGTTGAGTTTCTGCTCTTGCCAAAGAGTATAGAAGTAACAAGAGGCGAAACTCAATAGAACGTTCCATTACAAAGAATCGCACCCATGACAGAGCTGCAGCTCCGCCATCTTGGACTGAACCATCTTGTTACTTCACTACTCTTTGTAGAGTTACGTGGTCGACGTAACGACGTAGTTGGAGCTAGACGGAATGCAGTAGCAACCTAGCATGTTCAATTTGCAATGCCGATTGGTCTCGTGGTGACGAGGACCCTAAACAATACTCATCGCCGCTGTTAAGACATTTGTGTATGAAACATCCGAAAGAATACGAGTTGTGCATGAAGGAATCTCCAGACAGCAGCCAAAATGCAGCAACTTCAGGTACGGCAAAGGAAGGACAGTCACAGCTAAAAACTGGTGTTAACCAGACCGAGCCTCTCCCAGGCTGTCAGCTGTTCTCTCGGTAAATGAGTCTTCCTACAGCGGGAGCGGAGCGACCGAACGGCTGGCTGCTGCTCGTTAGCTAACGGTAGCTTTCTAATTCCACCCACCCAACATGCCTTCATCATACACTGGTTAGCGAAAGTTTGCAAAACAAAATTGTCACTCATCTGGCGATAGCGATGCACTTTCCTACGATGTGAATAGAGCATGGGGGTAGCCTACTTTATGGGATTATAAATGTAAAGGCTAATATTTTGGATATTGGTTGGATCTTGAGATAGGGTAAACATAGGCCTTGTCAAAAATTGTTTTTCCCACATGCCAGGCATAATGTTGCCTATTCTTTTTTTAATTTTTTACAGTTAAAATACAATGAAAATTGCACTGCTGTGGACGTTGTTTACTTCATTAATGTGTTTACTGTGTTAAGAATGGGAGTAGGGTTTGTTTCGGGGTTCGGCAGAATCTTAACCAGTGGGTTCGGTATTCGGCAGAACCCCAAAAATCTGGGTTCGGTGCATCCCTAATTATTAAAAAACATTTCCAAATTACAGAAGCCCTGAAAGGCAAGGCGAAATAAAAAAAAAAAAAAAAAAAATTGCTAAAAACGTTTATCTTCTAGATGGGAGATATTATCTCCTACGGACAACCTAAACCTTAAGGCTTAGGCTGTTTTAAGGGCAAGAACGTTGTACAGAAGAACGTTTCGTGCACGAAACAAAGGGAATTTAAAGTTCAGCCAAATTCAGCATAAAACAAAAGGTTTTACATTCTTCGTTAACTACAAATATCTTCTATATAACATGATGGAACAGTGCACCCCTGCTGACTTGGGTTGAACCATGTTTGGTAGTTATCACTGTAATTGCTTGGAAGAGATATTTAAAATGTAAATTCCACACTTCTCTGGTGTACCTTAGCACTAAATGCAGTCTAACTGGAATTATGTTGAGTCAAGCCATCACACAGATTGGCTGGTTAGCTTTTGTGCAAATAGGAATGAATTATTTTCTCGGATTAAACAGGTTATAGCATAATCCATTAGCATTTTTGAAGATGACACACACACACACACACACACACACACACACACACACACACACACACACACACACACACACACACACACACACACACACACACACACACACACACACACACACACACACACACACACACACACACACACACACACACACACTTTCTAAATGTTGGACTGTTCCTTCAACTGGCAGGAGAGACAACTGTCTGACGTTGTGTGATCAGTGATAGTTTGTAGTATTCTCTGAACACAAGTAATCTTAAAACTTTAAACAAACTAGTCGTAGAGCAGCACGTTCATCCTGCAGAACATCTCCTTGATTATTTACACGGCAGTGAGTCAGTCATCACATTTTATGCACTTTTTTGAAATTGTCCATGAGTTTTTTTCCACTGTAAAAAGCTTTCCGACATGTTTGTCAGCACATCCTCCCTGTTACATCACTCCAGCTTTAGCAATATTAAAATAGCGGCACTTTGAATGTATCTCTACATTACAGCCTAAATTGTCTTTTAAAGCTTCTTTGCACCATGTTTGTATAATTCAAAAAGGGACAATACTAAATTTCTATTTGATATTGTCATTAAGTTATTTTTCTAAAGAAACAGCCGAAACAGCAACGTGTGTGATCAGAGGGTTGTTAAAACAGCAAAGAAACATGGCTGAAGGTTGTTTTGGTCTTTACTTCTAAAATGTTGTGTGGTTTTGTGGAGCGACACTCAGTTATGTGGCTTCACTTTTGTTTTGAAGGTAGATGGAAACTTTTCTCATGTGAAGAAATTGTCTGAATAAAAACAGCGCTGTTGTACAGAAAACATCTTTGTTTCTTTAATATGCAGATGATTAAAACTTGTCTTTTATATTCACACACTTCAGACAACTAAAAATAAGTGCAATGCCACCATCCAAGAGAACTCAGGTTTCTCACCAAAACAAGTTCCTTCCTGAGACTATTTAGCAGAGCCACCATCGCTGCGTCTGGAGCTTAGCGCCCCCAAGACCATTGGAATTGGTTTAAAGAAATGCAAACAACCCAGAGTTTTTTTTTCCCTCCCATCCCAGAATGCATCTGTGTTGTAGCCAGAGCTTCCTCCACAGTGCGGTGGAGATAGAGCTGGACAATAGAGACTACGTGTTGAGCAGAAGGAGTGAAGGAGCCTCAGTGTGTCTGTAGAGACTGTCTAGAAGGACAGAGCAGCAGCAGAGCAGTCCAGATACACTGATGATATTTAGTCAGATCCAGAGGAACACACACGGATGATGGAGGACTCCACATCTGGTCTCAACATCCTCCTTTCTGATCACTCTGGGTCAGGCTCCTCCTTCCATCTGATGAGAGAAGAACAACAGAGGAGATAAATGAGTGTTTCCACAGACTCCGTTCATCAGCTGTCAGTCAGTGAAGCAGCACATCCAGTATAAAGAGCAGCAGAGACTTCAGTCCTGTTCAGACAAGTGGAGCGGCTGTGTAGAGCAGCCTGCTTCCTTTCAGCTCTCATGTTAATTTGTTGTAGTGAAGTTCACAGACCTGCAGAGACTTTGGGCATCAAGTCTGTTGACTCTGAACTGCAGTGTTCTGGACGCATTATTACTGCAGAAACAGACAGCTGTTCAGAGTTGTTAAAAACAATCTGCATGTTTCATGTACTTTATATATGAAAATATGAAATGATAAATATTTCATAATATGACATGATAAATATCTAAATATGGAGTCTGTCTTATGAAAACATACATACAAGATATGATATTAAAGACTGAACAATAAAACATCAGCTGTGATTACTGGACTTCAGCAGAGCTTCTGCTCTGTATGAAGACCACATGGTTACTAAATGTAATGCTGGTTCTATGAAATAAGAGCCAGTGATTTACTTCAGTCACACTGTTCACAGAGCTGTGACAAAGATGAACTCAGTTGTTTAATGTTTAAATGAGAACAAACAGAGATCAGATTTGATGGTTGAACAGTTTGATGTCTCTGTACATGTTGTGATGTGATTGGCTGTCCTTTCTCTCCTCTCCCAGCTTCACTGAGAAGGTTTGAAGTTTACAGGAAATACTGGATCTTTGCTTTGATATTAACTGTGTTTAGTTCAATACTGCTGAGACCAGCATGGACTGCCTCCAAAACTCTACTTACTCCAGAGTCTCCAGTCGATAGTTTGGACTCTCCACAAGATCACACAGCAGCTTCATGTCTGAACCCTGCAGCCTGTTGTCATTCAGGTCCAGCTCTCTCAAATGGGAGGGGTTGGACTTCAGAGCTGAGGCCAGATTAGCACAGCTGATCTCTGAAAACCTGCAGTCCTTCAGTCTGACAAATGAATCAATGACAAAAATAAATTTTTAATCCAATCAATACTATATTGATCCTTTAAAATGTAGCATTTGGAAATATGCTTTGGTTCATTGTTTTCGTGTGTGTGTATGTGTTTGAGTTCTGACGGATCATTATGAATGATCAGACATTTGAAATTAACAGAATGCAAATAAATATTTCTACTTCAGTAAGTAAACTGTATCCATTTGAAACCAATATTAGAGGCTCTTCTGTACACTGATGTGACCATTTACCAACAATTCTAAACATTCATTTACTTTAACAACCAACAGTGTACTAAATCCAACCCTATACTTACTTCAGAGTCTCCAGTCTACATTGTGGACTCTCTAGAAAACCACACAGGAGCTCCCCTCCTGAATCCTGCAGCTTGTTGTAGCTCAGGTCCAGCTCTCTCAGATGGGAGGGGTTGTACTTCAGAGCTGAGGCCAGAGAACCACAGCTGATCTCTGACAACCCGCAGTGGTACAAACTAAATAAAGCATAGATGAAGACAACATCTTTTTTACTTGTAATCTATTCAATAACATATTGACCCTTTAACCAGCTGCATTTGGATGTATGCCTTTGTCTCCTTGTGTGGGTCTTGTGTGCAAGTGAACCCAACAGGATGACTCATCTTTGTGACAGGACAACACATTTAAACTCCCATCACATCAGAAAGAGACGCTTGGTCAGGTACCTTTGGCTTTTGTTATGGACGCAAAAAGTCTCCTTTAGGGTCATGTTTACGCTACGTTCAGAAAGCAGGCACGTTGCCCAAATCTGAGGTCCGATTTTTTCAAATAAGATGTAGACCACTTCCATACATGGTCCCTGAATCAGACCAAGGTGAACAACCAAGTCATATTTTTAGGTCAATCTACATGAACATTTCTCAAAATTATTCACCGGCGGGAGATAGCCACAACACAGTTCCATCACTCCTGGCTTCATCTCTGCATCCATACAGAGTGATACACTAGTGAATTTCAGCCATAACTTTCTTATGGCTATTACACAAACAATTTGAAATAAAAATTCCTCCATAACTTTAAAGCAACAGCTTGTCACCATTTGAAGGTCAGGACATACATTTAATTTAAATGAGGCACAGAAACGGGACAGTTAGGTTTAGAAAAACATCACTGATGACCAAGCGTCAGCATTTTACAAGTTGGTATTGAGAACGGGTTGACAGGAAGCGTCGTACACATGGTAAAGTATCGCTGGTAACAGATCAGACACAACTCATCACACTTTAAACACCTGCATTTGGAAATATGCTTCACACTCAGTGTTCCTGTATGATAGATAGATAGATAGATAGATAGATAGATAATTGTTTACTTTTAACTTTAGTTTTATTATTTATTTATTTCAAATTTTATTTTTTAAATGTTATCAAAACCGTATCCTGACTAACTGACAAACTAGTCTGTGATCAACTTAACATCCTCTGATCTTAATTATTAGTCAAAATAATTCACAATTTCTGCTTTTCTAAACTAAAAAAATCTGGCATATAAATTAGGTATATAGACCATGATATTTTTAAGCGTTAAAAAAACGTGAAAAACTTTCAAAAGCAAAGGGAAAATGGCCAAAAATATTGAGGAAAACAAAAAAAAAAACACCATGAAAATAAGAACAAAAGAACATTTACAACTTGATAATGTAAGTTATGTTGGTACATGAAATAGTTTCAGTTGTAAATTAAACATTCAATCTCAAATGGTAACAATCAGTGAACTGACCTCAGAGTCTCCAGTCTACAGTGTGGACTCTCCAGAAAACCACACAGCAGCTTCACTCCTGAATCCTGCAGCTTGTTGTCACTCAGGTCCAGTTCTGTCAGATGGCAGGGGTTGGACTTCAGAGCTGAGGCCAGAGAAGCACAGCAGCTGATATTTGACAACCTGCAGCGCTCCAATCTGAATAAAGAATAAATAGATTAAAACAAATATATTTAAACTATTCAATATATTGATCCTTATATGCCCTATACAGCTGCATTTGGAAAAAATGCTTTGGTCTCATCTTCATCTTTGCATCCAAGTGTGTGTGTTTTATCCATTAAAAATCTATTAGTTCAGAGAATCTTCTGTATACAGATGTGACCATTTACCAACAATTCTAAAGATTAATTTACTTTAACAACTAAGTGGACATTTCTCTCACACACATACACCTTGTGTTTGTTATTGACGCAAAAAAATTGTTATGTCATGAATTAGGTACACACACCATGTTTTTTTAAAGCATTTAAAACGTGACAAAAGCCTTCAAGAGCAAAGGAAAAATTGCCAAAAAACAATGAGGAAATGGCACAAAATAAACCGGTTCATTTTGAATTTTGACCCCGAAGGACAACAACTTCATGGCCAATGTGAAGACAACACATGGGTTAATAAACAAGTCTTCTGGGACTGCAGACTAGATTTACTACAAGAAACATTATTCACAAAATATAATTTAGCTAACGCTTGTATCCAAAGCTACAACTGCTATACATCAGAGGTCCCACACAAGTGTCTTGCTCAGGGACACATTGGTTGATGTATCGCAGTGGGAATCACACCCGGACCTCCCACACCAAAGGAAGGGGTCTTATCCATTATCGCCACTACCACAGATGTAAGTTATGTTTGTACATAAATTTGGTTAAGTTGTTAAACACATTGGGTCTATAACAGTAATAGTAAGTGAAATGACCTCAGAGTCTCCAGTCCACATTGTGGACTCTCCAAAAAACCACACAGCAGTTTCACGCCTGAATCCTGCAGCTTGTTGTATCTCAGGTCCAGCTCTCTCAGATGGGAGGGGTTAGACTTCAGAGCTGATACCAGAGAATCACAGCTCATGTCTGACAAACTGCACTCCAACAATCTGAATAAAAGAACAAATGACATTGATAAAAATATATTTGATTCAATCCGTAAAATAGTCTATTAATCCTTTAAAACCGCTAATTTGGAAACCTCTGTCCATCCATCTGTCCGTCCATGTGTGTGCCCGTCTCTGTGAGTGTGTGCGTGTGTGTGTATGTTGGGAGTGAGAACAGGTTGGACAGGAAGCCTCTTACACATGTTAAAGTCTCATTGGTGACAGATCAGAAACGATTAAACACTTTAAAACACCTGCTTTTAGAAATATGCTTCTCTCTCTGGTCCTGTATGGGACTTTAAGTATCTGACAGCAAAACTTCAGTTATTGTAACTCTATAGGTTCTGTAAAATAGTGTTTTGAAGGTTTTATATGAAAAGACCTTAAAAAGGCATCTGACTTCTTCAAGGTCTTAATTTATATATACACTGAACAGGTCTCCATCATGTGTTTCAGTTTGAGTTCAGACTAAATTTGTTCAAACTGTTCAGACTGACACTCTAAAGTTGTGATTTGTGCTCCGAGAAACCCAGAAAACAAGTGAACTGAAGGGAATTTAAAACTTGAACACATTGCACCAAAATAACATGGATGCATGAATGTGCTTCACTTGCATAATTAAATGATTACTTTGAATTTTGGGTGTTTTAATGCATTTGAATTTCTTTTTTTCAAATGGTTTCAAAACCGTATCCTGACTAAACTTTGACATAAACCAGTACATGAACTCAACATCCTCTGATCCCAACTATTAGTAAAAATAATTCACAATTTCTGCTTTTGTAAACTGAAAATTAGTTATGTTCTATATATTGGGCTTATACACCATGATTTTTAAAAGAATTATAACCATGACAAAAACCTTCAAAAGCAAAGGAAAAATGGCAAACGTTGAGGAAAACTGTACAAACTAAATGTACTACAAGAAACATGAAAAGATGAATTGAACATTTGCAACTTTATTATTAGATGCAAGTTATGTTGGTACATGAATTAGTTTCAGTTGTTCAACATATTAGATCTCAAATAGTAGCCGAGTCAGTGAACTGACCTCAGAGTCTCCAGTCTACAGTGTGGATTCTCCAGAAAACCACACAGCAGCTTAACTCCTGAATCCTGCAGCTTGTTGTAACTCAGGTCCAGGTCTCTCAGATGGGAGGGGTTGGACTTCAGAACTGAGACCAGAGAGGCACAGCTGATTCTTGACATCCTGCAATTCTCCAATCTAAATAAAGAATAAGTGACGATAAAAATCAATTTCTAATTAAGTCAATACTACTGTATTTTGGTCCTTTAAATAGCTGCATTTTGGAAATATCCTTTTGTTTCTGTGTTCATCTATAGGAGTGTGTGTGTGTGTGTGTGTGTGTGTGTGTGTGTGTGTGTGTGTGTGTGTGTGTAAAATCCATTTAAAACAAATATTAGTTTACAGGATCGTCTATACAGATGTAACCATTTACCAACAACTAACCGTGAACATTTTATAGTTTCTTTAAAAAGGTCCCATGACATGGTGCTCTTTGGATGCTTTTATATAGGCTTTTGTGGTCCCCTAATAGTGCATCTGAAGTCTCTTTCCCATAATTCCGCCTTTGTGCAGAATTACAGCCACTGGAGCCAGTCCCAAAATGAGCTTGGGGGTGTTACCTTGCCAAACTGCCACTTTGCTCGTTTGAAAGCCATGATGTATCCTTCTCATGGACAGGCTAAATTCTCTGGGCGGGCAAAGCAGAGAAAAGGAGAGGTAAACTTTCCCCTTATGACCTCATAAGGAGCAATAATCCAGATCAGCCCATCTGAGCATTCATTTTCCCAAAAGCAGAGCAGGATAACCAAGACTCTGTTTACACCCATCACCATTTCTAGCCACTGGGGGACCATAGGCAGGCTGGGAGAACTCAATGTTAAAAATCCTCATGAAGTGAAATTTTCACGCCATGGGACCTTTAACAAACAAGTCCTTTGTGACTGCAGACAAAATATACTAGAAGAAACATGAAAATATAAATATTTGCAACCTCATAGATTAAGTTTTTTGTACATAAATTAGGTTCAGTTGTTAATTAATCAGAGCTGAGACCAGAGAAGCACAGCTGATATCTGATAAAACTGCAGTTCCACAATCTGAATAAGAGTAAATTATGTAAACTTAGAATATAATCATCCTATTTAAAATCATCCAAATCAATAATGAAGGTTCAGAATGTAGAAGTTCAGAAGATTGAGATTCCAAACACCTGAACCCGACAGGATGACATCTCTGTGAAACACCACCACATTCTTATTCCCATCACATCAGAAAGCAATGCTTGGTCAGGTGCATTTGGTGTTCGTCATTGACGCAAAAAGTCTCCTTTAGAGTCATGTTTAGACATGACTGGCAGGGACCCTTGGCGTCACTATTTGAAACTCTAAGTTGGTATGTACGTTTAACGGACATGGGGCACAAGAACGGGAAAGCGAGGTTCAGAAAAACATGGGTGACCAACGGTCAGAATTTTACGAGTTGGGAGGGAGAACATTTTGGACAGGAAGCATCGTACACATGTTAAAGTGTCGTTGGTAACAGATCAGACACAACTAAATATACTTAAACACCTGCATTTGGAAATATCACATCTCACGTTTCTCAGTTTGAGTTCACTACGTCTGTGACAAACTTCCGTTATTATAAATCTATAAGATCTGTAAAATAGTATTTTGAAGGTTTTATATGAAGAGACCTTCTTGAAAAGAAATTTGACTTAAAGGTTTTATTTATATAGAGGTGTTCCTCAAGTGTCTCAATTGGAGTTCCGACTAAATATTTTCAGACTGTTCAGACTGACACACAAACCCAGAAAACAAGTGAACTGAAGAGAATTTAAGTTATGTTATGGATTTAAAGCGGTCAATCTTCCTCTATGATAGCATTCAAATTTCATTTATTTTATAATCAAATGATATTCAAATATTTGAAGCTCAAATGCACCCCGTTATTAATATGCAATACACCATTCAGGCTTATGCATCGTTAATGCCACTATAAGCATGTAGTTGTTGTTACATGTTCTGTCCACTAAAGGGACTCCTAACATCAGCCTGGCCTTGAAGTTGACTTATGTCTTGGTGCATTGCATTTTCTGGCACGCTGTTTTGTTTACATTAATTTTCCACCAAGAGTACACAGCAACAAACACAAATCAACAGAGCTCTCTATAATGAAACATTGTGTAATAAGTTTATTGAAGCGGCTCTGTTGTGAAGGCTAACTGTGCTCCGTTAGCACAATGACATTACGTTAGAAGGCACAGCCGAAACAATTTGTCATAAACTAAGTAACTATAGTGTTAGCCATAATGCTAATAGCATTAATAATAGTCAATGGTGCGGTCACCAACTTTACTATCACCAGTTTCTTGCAGATTGTCACATTACTGAGAATACAGCAGTTAGAAGGTAATGGCAGCACTGTGGCTTCACAGCAAGAAGGTTCTGGGTTCAAATCCAGGTGTTTGCATGTTCTCCCCATGTTTGCGTGAGTTTCTCCCACCATCAAAAACATTTACTAGGTTCTCCAGTCAGTGCCCTTGATCAAGGCACTGGCTCAGATCTGGAGCTGGTCCCCGGCGCTGTGATTGGCTGCACACTGCTCCCTTCAGGGATGAGTTAAATGCAGTGACTGAATTTCGCTCCATGTATGTGACAATAAAGTACCTTTACCTTACCTTTACAAGAACAAGCTTACGGATGGTAACATAAGCATTTTGACTCTGTGGATTTTTAAAGTCATGTTAATCCCATCCTCTTTCCAATTTCCAGCCACAGTCTGTCACTCCCCTGTCGTAACATTACTCCGTACATAGCGTTAGCTCCTTAACTTATGACCTCACAATGTCTGTTTCTCATTCCATTTACCCACTTCACATGTGAGAAGGTCAAGGCGGGAAGAGGTTGATAAGCACATGTGTGTACAATACATGAACTGACCTCAGACTCTCCAGTCTACAGTTTGGACTCCGTAGTCCTGCAGACAAACACTCCACACCTAAACCCTTCAGGTTGTTGTCACTCAGGTCCAGCTCTCTCAGATAAGAGGGGTTTGACTTCAGGGCTGAGGCCACGACTTCACAGTCAGTCTCAGAGAGTTCACAGCCACAAAGTCTGTGATGACAGATAATAAAAATATAATCAAATTACACTTTTATCCTAAAAAACAGGCTATCACATTTTGATCAAAAAGCAAATTCACAAGGATCTGAACCAAAGATCAGACATGTTAAGGTGAAAGGTCAAGGGACCCCTTTCAAAATTCCATACAGACAGATCCATTTTGGATTTTTTTCTTTGATACTGGATCATGAAATGATCAATCATCAAATGAAGAAAAAAAAAAACACATCCCTATTCCCTTACAATAACATTGATAATGTTTTGGTAAGTAGTTTTCTCCTTTTTAAACCACTATTTATTGGCTCAAGCTTAATGACTTCCAGTAAATCCTGCTTAGTTTTTATTATGAGAACAATCATTTCTTCTGAGCTTGCGGAATATAGAATCCCACCACTATAGTGAACCTGCTGAGCTCTCCTTCACTGGCAGAATTCACCTGGAGATCATCCCAGCAGCTGATCGTGTGATCAGCGGCTTTCTCAGTAAATCAGGACTAATTCAATGGAAAACAGTGCTGTGCGTTACCATTTTCTCTGCCCATCATATACATACTGTCTAGTATTAAAGTCTATTTTACATAAAGAATTGACCCCAAAGCAATTCCATTAAAAGGGTAACTACCAGGGACGTCACTAGGATTTAAAGACGGGGGTGCTTAGCACCAAGGGTATTTGTAACTTGCATTTGCAAAATCTTTGCAATCACATCTTTTGTTACTGTATTAGAGCCACACTTTATGTCAACCAGTCAAACCAAGATGTTAACAAGTAAAAAGTGACAGACCTATCCTTTTCTTCCACTTAAACTCTGTTCAACAAAAGTTACTGTAATGTTAGCTTTTAGACACACAGCTGCATGGGGGAATTTACCAAGGCCAGACTTTTCTCCTGATGAGTTCTTCTGTAAGCAATGACTGTTTGCTCATGTAAATGTGTGACAAAGTAATGGCATACTTTATCTAATTCCTCTCTATAAAGATTAAGTTTTCCAAAGAATGGTATATAATTACACCAATTAGTGTAACTGCGCTGTGGATTGGTTCAATGAGTGTCATTTTGCTGTGTAGTTTGGCTTGCATACAGTATAACCAAAGAACCAGAATTTTAAGGTCATAGTGAAATAAGACAACACTAGTTTGAGCATTTCTCAAAGAAAGATCATTTATTCTGCCAAATGATTTATACAATGTATGATATAAATCAATCAATTATTGATAAAGGTATTGATAAGGATTCTATTTAAAGTGGCTACTGTCTAAATATAACTTAAATGGTGGAAGGAATAAAAGATTTGAGCAACAATACTGTATGCATGTACTGTATGTAGGATTGCTTTCATTTTATTTTCATGTGTGTCTGGGCATATGCTCATGATTAGCCTAGCCTACATTTAGGCAACATCTACATATTTAATTTATCACAGCCAATGAATGCAAAAAGTTAATTCGATCAGAATATAGCTAGCATATATAATAAATATCATGAAATAATTTAGGTTTAGGCTATGCCTTAGTGCCTAGACCTACCAACAAATGATTCTTGTTAGAACAAAACAAAAAACACATTCCCCTAGACCTATACTGACCTAAATTGTGCTGGCTCCTTCAGAATCAACTGCCCTGCCAATCTCCTGCTTCTTTCTCTCTGCTAAAATATCTTTGAATATCCATCTGCCCTATGAATTAAAGGATACACCGGTACAATGACATTAACAGGGACCCTATGACATTTAGTTTTCAGTGACAACATTCTATGGGGACTGATACCGTTTTAGAATACTATAGAGATAAGCTATATTATTGGCAACGAATAAAGAGCTGTGGATAGCTTGCTAGGTTAACCATTTCTTGTATTTTGCTCACTCTAGCTAGACTATTGTTTTCTATAGCAGAGCAAAATATCCCCTTTCCTTTACCTCAAGAAAACGTAACTAAAAAGGTTAGCAGGTCATTAAAAACAACTTACAATTTCACTCTGTATCAAATCACTATATCTTCCTTCATGCATCTGTTCAGACCAAAGAGTAGCAATGAGCCGACTCCTCCAGTTACTTGCAACACACTGGTCTGCAACACCCTGAAAGCTGCCAGTTCATACCACTGCAACAAGACTGTGCATCATCTTGATAGCACAACGACTCTTTGTACTTCTGTCTAACTTCAGATTTTTCGGCTATTTTGTAGCTGGAAATATAGGATTTGTTGACTCTAAATATGAATGGGGCCACTGTTGGTGATAATGAGATGTGGATACAGTTGCTTTCTCTCGTTCATTTTAATACTGCTTGGCTCTGGTCAGTAGATAACTACCTCGCTCATCCACATACTGTTAGCAATTTTCATAAACAGCACATATTTGAGCTTGACATAGTTGATTCCTCGCATAAAAAAAAAGTCTCAGCAGTAAGTTTAGTAATGGAATAGCAAAAGAACAATGTATACAATTTCTGTGCAGTGTGTGACATGGTGTGCATGGAGCAGCACGGAGGGGCTGTGTGTGTGTGTGTGTGTGTGTGTGTGTGTGTGTGTGTGTGTGTGTGTTTTAACCAAACAGTGTGCAGCTCATCTAAATATTCATGTGCATACCATATAAAAAGGGAGAAAACCTTTTGTTTCACTCTGGGCTTTTTAAAAAGTGTTGCATCAGGGCCCATAGAAAAGCACCTGGGCCATTTTCAGCCCAACTAATGTCACATATCCCATTAGGAGACCTTAACAGTGTGAAATATCCTATAATAATTTCTATTTTTCATGGAAAAATGAACAGAAACATGCTTAAAATGAAATAGTTCAGAAACCGTCCATAAAATATAATAAAATTAACTAAAGTTATGAAAAACCTTAAACTTAATGTGATGTCAGTTCAGCAGATCACACTAATAAATGTCTATATAAATTAGACACTATAGAAACACTACTGACTGTACTCTAAAACAGAAGATACTTTAGCTACAAACAAAGATCATCATCGTCTCATTCTCGCAGCTTTGAGACAACAAAACATTTGCAGAGTAACATGTAGAATTATTTACAATAAGCTGGTTTATCTTTCATAGTGTGTGAGTTTCATATTGTTCATGTGTGTCAAGTCTGTATGTTTACTCTAATACTGATGGCCTCAGCTTCACACAGATTTAAAATGATAAATCACATCTGGACTTACCGAGCCTTTCTGCAGTTCCTCACAGCTGGAAACAGTCTCCATCGTCCCTCTGGTGATGTGTAGTACTTCTTCATGTCCAACTCATCCAGAACCTCCTCTGACATCTGCAGCATGTAGGCCAGAGCTGAGCACTGGATATCAGAGAGTTCCATCTCTGATCTGTTCTCTGACTTCAGGAACTCTTGGATCTTCTGATGGACTGAGTGGTCATTCATCTCCGTCAGACAGTGGAAGATGTTGATGCTTCTGTCAGGAGAGACCCCATAACTGTTCATCTTCTTCAGTTTGTTGATGGCTCTCTGGATGGTTTCTGGACTGTTGTCTGTCTGACCCAGCAGGCCTCCTAAGAGTCTCTGGTTGGACTCCAGAGAGAGGCCATGAAGGAAGCGGACAAACAGGTCCAGGTGGCCATTTTCACTTTCAAAGGATTTCTCCATGGCTCTCTTCAGGAAGACATCCAGGGATGGGTAATGACGGTAAATAACTCTGTTTCTTCCCAGGGATGGACTGATGTAGCCATCATCATCACCCTTATCATCATCATCATCATCATTTTCCCAGTCTTCTCCCAGGAAGTCCTCCAGAACCTCTGTGTTCCTGTTGGTGTAACAGTGGAACAGGTAGACTGCAGCCAGAAACTCCTGAACGCTCAGATGAATGAAGCAGTAGACCGTTTTCTGGAAGATCACACTCTCTCTTTTGAAGATCTGTGTACAAACTCCTGAGTACAGCAAGGCCTCTGTGACATCCAGACCACAGCACTCCAGGTCTTCTTGGTAGAACAGGATGTTTCCTTTCTCCAGCTGTTCAAACGCCAGCCTCCCCAGCTTCAGAAGAACTTCCCTGTCAGCCTCCGTCAGCTCCTGTGGACTCGTCTCATGTCCCTCAGCATACTTGAGCTTCTTCCTCTTTGTGTGAACCAGCAGGAAGTGTGAGTACATGTCGGTCAGGGTCTTGGGCAGCTCTCCTCTCTGGTTTGTAGTCAACATGTGGTCCAGAACTGTAGCAGTGATCCAGCAGAAGACTGGGATCAGACACATGATGTGGAGGCTCCTGGAGGTCTTGATGTGGGAGATGATTCTGCTGGACAGCTCTTCATCACTGACTCTCTTCCTGAAGTATTCCTCCTTCTGGTCGTCAGTGAAGCCTCGTACTTCTGTTACCCTGTCAACACACGCAGGAGGGATCTGATTGGCTGCTGCAGGTCGGGAAGTTATCCAGACGAGAGCCGAGGGAAGCAGCTTCCCCTGGATGAGGTTTGTCAACAGCACGTTGACTGATGACTTCTGTGTGACATCAGAAACAGCCTCATTGTTGTTGAAATCCAGGTAAAGTCTGCTTTCATCCAGGCCGTCAAAGATGAAGAGAAGTTTAGAGCCAGCGAGCTGCTCTGCTGGGACCTCCTGTAATGTTGGATGGAAAACACGGAGCAGCTCCAGAAGACTGTACTGCTCATCTTTGATCAAGTTCAGCTCCCTGAAGGAAAGAGGAATCACCAGACTGATATCTTGGTTTTCCAAACCCTCGGCCCAGTCCAGACAGAACTTCTGCACTGAGAAGGTTTTTCCAACGCCAGCGACGCCGCTCGTCAGAACCACTCTGATGTGTTTCTGTTGGCCAGGTGAGGCTTTAAAGAGGTCACAGGACTTTATTGGAGAGTCACAGAGGGTCTTCTTGGAAGCTGTCTCAAGCTGCCACTCCTCATGTTGGGTATTAACCTCTTCACTCTGTCCATCTATGATGTAGAGGACAGTGTAGATCCTGTTCAGGAGGGTTTCACTTCCTGTTTCTGCTCCTTCAGTCACACGTTCAAATGTCTCCTTTAGCCTGATCTTATGTTTCTGATGACCAACATCCACTAAAAAAGGACAAAGGTGAGATACAAGAAAGAGATAATCTGATTATTTTTTAATCACAAATATGAAAACAATCCAGTGAAATTTCAGATAGACTTAAACTATAATGATATTTATGTTATATATGAATATTGATATATATGATAAATAATCACACAAAGTGTTCTCAGTTCTGCTGCTTTCAATAGTGTGCTTAAATACAACACTTGTTGAATTAAAAACAAATGAAATGAAATTATTTCCAACTTTCTCAAATTGAACTGAATATAAAAGACAAAAAGAATGACTAACCCAAAAAATGTGTCTCTTGATGTGCATATTGTGTTAGTTGATCTCGCTAATCAACGATAACAAACAATATGTTGTTCAGCCCTAGTCTGTGCTGTCTGACTCAACAAATGCCTCAGTATTCCAACAACCAGTGGTGTGTTCAGACATGAAGACATCAGCAGACAGATGGACAGACTTACTTCGGTCAGAGTTGCTCTGATTGGCTGTCTGCAGTCCAGCTCTGGTTCTGGGTGGCTGCTCCTCCTCAGAAACATCTCTCTTCTTCCTCTTTCTGTGAAAACATTTCTTCATCACTAAAATGATTTATTGATTGTTGTTGAAACAAAGATTTGGCCAAACTGTCTAGAGTCAGTTAGGTTACAACAGAGGTTAGAAGTGGTCTGAATATAGGGGAAGACCAGAATGTAATAGAATTTATATAAATTTAATATACAAACATAAAATCAACAAATGCATGGCATCAGCAGGAAATACTGAAGACTGTTTTATTGTAAGTTGGTTGGCTAGGCTTCACAGTGCGTTTCTGTTGCTACTGCCTTCTTAAAGAAAAACAGCAAAGTTTTAACAACTACAGGGTTTTTCCTTACTCAGAATGGGCCTTGCAGGGGGGGGGGGGGCACATTAAGCCAGGAGAGTTTCTGGGGGTCGTCCCCCAGGAAATTCTGAGCGTAAGAGACTTTAAGTCTTGCTTTCTGATACATTTTTAGGAAGGCCAATGAGCAGGGTTTATGGTCACTCCCCCCCAATCCCCAGGAGCATGTTTTGCTCCCAAGTTGAAAAATGTAGGATTGACTTACAGAGGCTACTGCTTTTACTGCTAGTATGTACAATAATACAATCACATTATGGATTATTCTACTTTATACTTCTAAGTAATGTTGAACTACTGCAGTTCATGCATACATGCCCTGCTACACCTTGTAATGCCCTGCTACACCCTGTACCGCCATGCAGTGCCCTGCTACGCCCTGCAATGCCATGAACTACTACATCTACCATTTCTGGTCATAGTTCCATTATCTTTATTGTGACTATAATTGCCACTGTTTATCACACCCACAACTGACACCGCCTACCAAGAGCCTGGGTCTGTCCCAGGGTTCTCCCTAAAAGGGAGTTTTTCCTTGCCACTGTTGCTTTAAATACTTGCTCTTGGCGGAGTCACTGGAACTCTTAGCTCTTTGTAAATTATAGTGTGGTCTAGACCTACTCCATCTGTAAAGTGTCTTGATATAACTCTTGTTATGATTTGATACTATAAATAAAATTGAATTACATGAACCACAGATAAATTGCAGTGACACTAAGTGAAAGGGCACCGCAGAACGACGCAGCTTGTTCAGGGTTTTCAGGTGTACTCCCGTAGGCCTATTACACTTCAAGGGTTAAAACCAACTGTACCAAAACACTGAATTGGACGACCATTTAATGCGACAACACATTTTTAACCGGTCATGAAACCGTCTCAATTTAATACTGATGCCGCCAGACGGACGCGTGGACAGACAGCAGACTGGGTTCTCGCTGCTGCAGCCGGTCCCCTAGAGCAGTGGTTCTCAAGCTTTTTTCAGTAATGTACCCTCTTTGAACAGCTTTTTTTTTTAAAAAATTTTTTATTTACACCATGTACCCCCTAACCAGCACAAATAATTTTTTGTTTAAAAAAAATAAATAAAAAAAAGTCTCTATAAAGAGGAACAATACAGCGATGTCAGCGATAGATTTACTAAACAGCCTTTTACCTGGAAAACGTTTTAATGCTAATGGAAAAAAGGCGGAAAAAAAACTTAGTAACAAAACCTTTGAAAAAAAAGAGACAAACTTCAAAGTAGTAACAACTTTTTAAAAACACAGTGGAAAGGAAGGAAACACTAGGGTGACAAAAATCATTAAAGAGACATAAAAGTTAAGAAAAAAAATATGAAAAAAAAGCAAAAAAAGAAAGAAGAAAAAAAAAAAAAGTAAAAACTTAAAAACTTTGAAAAAAAAGCAACAAACTTTGAGAAAAGAAAAAAAAAAAAAAAAAAAAAAAGACCATAGAAGTTAACTACAACTTTGTAACTGAAAAATATTTAGCAGAAAATGCCACGTAGCCCCTGCAATACTCCAAAGTACCCCTAGGGGTACATGTACCCCCATTTGAGAAACACTGCCCTAGAGCAGCATGATCACCGGGAGAGACCGGTTCAGCCTGAAATCTGCAAATGAGATCCCATTAGGGCTAGCTTCATCGGAGCATTCAGTTCCATTCAAAACGATGCAGCTTAGCAGTGTAATCAACACCAGCTGCATGTGTAAAATATAATATATCCGCTGAGGATGAGAGGGAGGCAGGCTGCTGAAAATCTGACGCTGGCTATAAACCTCTTTAAAGCGGGGTTCGCCAAAACTCTATAGGTACAGGGAAAACCCTGAACTATTTTGATCAGTTACACTATACTGAATATATTTTTTTATTGTGGACAAAACAAGACATTTATTTAGGGCTGTAACTATAAATTTTTTATTATTGTGGAATAATGGATTAGTGGATAGTGGATTTTTTGTTGGAGTAGTGCTGACCTGTTGCAGTAATAGACAGTGTCCTGATGGTCGATGGCCTTCGAGTCCACAGCAGCTGAAAAGTTCTCCACTTTCATTTGGTCGTTACCTGCAGATGAAAACATGTGCATCATCTCGTTAATGACAATAAAACCAAACTCAACAGCAGCCTCTTTTAAAGATACCGATTAGAGAGGAGCACAATATATCAACACGTCCTCACCGTGGGTTTTTAGCGCCTCTTCTCTCTGTTCCTCGCTGAGAGAGTTCGGAGGCTGTCGGGGAGCCACGTTGTTGACCTGCGACTCAGCCGGAAGCTGTAACACACAAACACACATGACTTTCCAAGCCAGTCCACTGTCGCAGATTATTTTTCTCCAGCACCAAACAGAACGCAGCAAATTAATAGAGCCAGTGGTGTTTCTGGTTGCTATGGCGCCATGCGAAGCTAAACGCTAAAGAGGGAAAGTTGCTGATTTTCAACTATTCTTTTTTTAACCAGCTAGACTGTATATTTCATTCATTTTTATAGGAAAATTTTAAAAGCAACAAGTTATAATAAAAGCGGGCCTGGCTCAGTTTAAAAACTGGTTTCCAGCAGGTTCCTGTTCTGCAGCAACATAGAACATTGAACACAACTTCGACACATCCACACACAAAAATTATTGACTATACAAATAAAAACGAGACTAAAAAAAAATATTTATAAAATTTAAAATACATGAACAATCCGTGTGTGCAAGTATGACTATCAAGAAGAAAGAAACCGTTTGTATGACTTTTTGAAATATGTGAGGGATGATAATGTTCGAATGTGATTGGGAAGGTCATTCCAAATTTTGGTGTAAATATATAAAAAGGATTTCTGACCGTAGTTGTTTTTGTATGAGGGAACTGGAATGAATGCCAGTATGCCTCACTGACCTAGTGAGGCATACTGGTCTCAAATTATGTGTCGGAAGAAGAAATATAAATGCTGGTGAAGAGCCATTTAGAATCTGAAAATAAAATGCAATAGCATGGCTGTTTACATGGTTCTGGTAAGTCAGAGCGTTGGTGCGTGTAAGCGCACTGCAATGATGAGTCCACTTTGGAAGATTTCTGTGGATCTTAAGTGCTCGGTAGTATAGTCGAGCTATTGGTTCAGTAATGTCCTTAGTGGTAAGAGACCAAATTGGAAGACAGTACGACATTGTTGAAAACACACTGGCATGTAGGTAGGCTTCAGAAACTGAAAAGGAAAGATATGATCTTATCTTGTTATACACAGAGTTTCTGATTCAGCTTTTTTTGTTAATTTAGAAATGTGTTCCCGATATGTAAGGTGTGAATCAAGTAGCACACCAAGGTAGTTGTAGGTCTTCGTGACAACAAGATCTTGGTTTGCAAAAGCAATAAAATCAGTAAAAGAATGATTTTTTCTGGATGAATGAAAATGCATTCAGTTTTCTTGACATTGATGGTCAGAGGATTCTTTTTCAACCAATCATGTAAGAGATGAAGATCAGATTATAGTTTGGAATTTAAGACATTTGGATTTGAATCAGAGAAAAATCTGTATCATCAGTGTACAGTAAGCATTTTGAGGGTTTACACACTCGTGGAAAATCATTGATTTATAAAAGGAAAAGTAACATGGCTCGTTTGTACCTTGGCTGTGGCCATGGCGAAGATCTCTGGTAAGGTCATGGGGACGGCGAGCATCTGGTCGTCAGTCGAAATCTCAAACGCCGTCTCCAGACACTGGACAGCAACTGCAGTACAAACAAAATGGCTTTAGAAAAAAAGAACACTAACGATGAGTCCAAAAAAGAGAAAATCGTAGATTACGTAAGGGTTAATGCCCGACGAGGTGTCCATTAATACCTGACAATGGACACCTCGAAGGGCATTAACCCGTTTATACCATGGTCACTTGCCAAATAACATTTTTAAAACAGTTCATATTTTAATTAGTTTTACAATCGAAATCTAAAGTTAATCCAAACAATAAGTCAGTTTCCCTGGTTACGCCTGACGGTTTGACTAATACCTGGAACAATCATTCCCATCCATCAGGTTCTTATGCAATGCAAACGTTGTTCTCTCCACCAGGAATTAGGAAGGACCTTGGATACGACTTGCCTCCCTTAGCAACCGGAGATATTTATATAGTCCGCTCAGCTGATAGAACCCTTCAGTTTAGCTACGAGCCAGAAAGCTAACGCTATGCTAGCTAAAAAATAAATTTGACAGTATGTTGAACAAGACAAGCTAGCTATCCAGCCATGTCATTGTCCCCAAAACAATATAACGACTTTCACGAAGAATTAGATCCGCGATGTGTAACGTTACTGTCGGCTGCAGCGGCGCAGCCTGAAGCAGCGAGCTGAGATATGTGAGATAACGTTATTCTCTGTGAAACAAAGTCAGTCCAGAGGGCCAGTAGAACTCACTTCTTGCAGCCTGTGTGTTTTAGCGCCATCCTGTGGTGTTCAGAGGACGATTTGGAAATAAATCAACATTTCCTTTTTGATTTAATGTAGCGCATTCATATAGAACTGTAAACTGTCAGTTTCACCGTACTCCTTTAGTAGGTGTCCTACATCACTTTTTAATGGACACCCTGCAGCCAATCAGAATCGAGTATTCACCCAGACCATGGTATAAAATCTGATAACACATCAATCACAAAGTCTTTTACCGGGTAAAACTAACCCAATATCAAGTAGCTCTGATGGTCATATATCTAAGGTTTTTGGGGCCAGCAAATTGTTGAATCTAGATTAAGGACAGCGGGCGGATAGATAGTTTGCCTGATTACGATTTCAGCTTGCAACGTTCACAAAAAGACATGTCAAATGTCAGGTAAAGGTCAGTTGAAGTAGGTTTCAGTTTTGAAACGTTTAACTTTTCCGCTGTTCAACAAATGCAACATCTTTCAAAAAGTCAAATTCTACAATCGTGGACAGACAGACCAACCGACATTCTAGACTCCCCTGGGCGCCAGAGGTCAGGCTCCCGGCCTGCAGCTGGCCATGGAGGAACTGGAGGAAGGAGAAGGCGAGACGCTTGTTGTCTGTCATGGTGGCAGAGGCTCAGTGATGGAGAGAGACCCTGGAAATCATTCATAAACAAGGAGGAGGAAAGTCAACTCAGCTGGTGAAGGTATACAGACAGTACTTGTCAGACATTCTCCCATGTTCTGCTTCTTTAAACTTGTATGTCTCAGAGGTAAGTATTGTTCATTCTTCTCCCCTACAGGAGTGTTTTTCTGACACCACATCATAATACACATATTAAAAAAAAAATAATTCAAGAAAATAAAGTTGTATTTCTGGAAAAAAAAATTATAATTTAAGCAAAATCTTTTGAATATTTTAAGATAAAAAGTCTTAATATTTCACACAAAGTCTTAATATTTCAACAAATAGTAATCATTTTTAAAGAAAAGAAAGTAACATTTAAAGGAAAGAAAGTTGTAATATTTCAACAAGTAAGTTCATAGCTGAATATTAAACTACCCAGCAGTATATAAAAGGAGTTAAAATGAGCACAACCTTAAACATATAGCTACAGTTATTACTCAGTTTAGCTATCCCCTTTAGCATTAGCTTGCAGAAGATTCTAGAAACTCAGGCTAAGTATGCGCTAAGCATGACCGTCTTAGTAATGCTAACACCTGCCGGCTAACACTATCCATCTTATTACATGAATTTTGATGAATACAAGCTGATAGTAAGCGCACTGTTAGCTGTGAAGAAAGATAAGGGACGTTTTAAACACAAGGTCAATCCGAACTTGAACTAAATTGCAATGAACAAAGTAAGCAGGTCCCTTTTAGCTTAGCTTGCCTGCTAGCTTGCCAACAAAAATACAAAAACACAAGCTTAACGTTCATTTAAGTTACGTTCGGTAAAACAGAGTTTATGTGAATCCCCTGACGAAATCCTGGCAGTTTAAACATGTTTTGTATATCGGAGAAAGAAAGTAGGTGTTGGAATGAAATTTAGTAACTGGACCATTGTTGTACTTTGTATGTCTTTGTATTGGATATTACATCTGCATTACATACTTGGAACTGCAGCCTGAATATTGAGGGTTTAAACACATGGATCTACACATTTCATTCATATGGTTACATCCTCTGGTTTGGGTCTTTTCTTTTGCATTTAAAGAATCAAACCAAGGCTCAAAACTAAAGGGATTCCCCCTAAATGACCTAAAAAGGGTAAACTAATCCTAGAACAAACAAAAGAGGTGAATAACTGAACTACCAGTAATCTCCAGCCCAAACTAACACAATTAACTAAAACACCAAAACTCCATGCACCTAAGGGTGCATGGAGGTTGGGAAACACAAACCTGCTTGTGGAGAAACTAAGGTGAGGAGGAAACTCCACACTAGGGTGCTACTGGTGTGTGCTCTCCATGTGCCTCTGTCCCTTCACTCTCTGCCTTCTTATCACCTCCCCCACTCTACCTGAGCACTGATTACACTCAGGTGTGCAACAGGCAGAGAGAGAGAGACAGACATACTGACAGACAGAGAGACAGACAGAGGAAGAAAACAAGACACACACCAGAGGCACATGTAACAAATACATTATATAAAACTTTGTGCATATTCAATAAATGAATATTTGTTAACCCTTGTATTGCCTTCCTGCCTTCCCGACCATGCACCTGTTTTCTTCTGTTCTGCTGTTTACAAAGTTTAAAGTTTAAATCATCATGTGTCACACATTCTTAGCCAACTTTATTCCAACCTATTACCTCTAGTTTTACAGTTCTTTTTAGTAATCATGGTCAATAAACCTCATTTATATGAAATTACACATAACATTTGAGTAAAGAAAGCAGCAATTCTGAATTATTTTGACAAAGTAATAAAAACATCCAAAAAAGGTGAATTCCACAGCTTGATGTCCACACACAACATTCTCCACTTTACACAAAACAAAGAAGACATAAAACATACCACAACAGTGCAACCTATAAACTGTCCAACTAGAGCCAGAGGAAGTTACATTTTAAAATCAACAATTATTGCAAGTCAACAACATTAGCCCAAACACAGAAAAACATTCCATGTTAAGATTATAAAAAATAATTCTGTTATCTATATGCCAGCTGCCACTGTGGGTGGCACTGGCACACCCATTGCTACGCCAATACTTCACATGTATTCTTGCCTGTAAACAACTTCCATTTTCTTTCATATATGATGCTCGGCTTTTCACCAACTAAAAGACTCTCAGGTTACATTCACATATTTGAAGTATTTAAGGTAAGTATCATAGATATGATAGATCAGAGAGTTCAGCGGTAGTAGCTGGTTGGCAGCATGGACGTCGGCCTGTTAGAAGACCTGATACAACATTAATGTCCTAGTTTGTTATTGATAAACAGGTAAAGACAGAAAAAGGAGGAAAAGAAAACAGCACAGAAGAAGACAGAGGGGTTAAAGAGCCAAAGAGAGAGTGAATGGACATACAGGAAGTAAAGACTAAATGGAGTAACTTCCTGTCTGGGCTCTGGTAGTGATTAAACAGTGCTTCATCTAGAAGGGAATGTCCCGGCTACTCATTTGGTTCAGATTCCTTTGAAAACATATCAATAATAAAATGACATTACACTAAATGTGGGTAGCTGCGTCACATTCAAACGTTTCAGTGCTGTTGTATATTGTGTCCATACAGCCCTGAAACTGGCCCGGGTCACATGATAGGCAACAATAGGTCCACAAAAGGGACAAAAAAATTCAAAAAAAGCAACAAAAACTTTGAAAAAAGAGACACTTGAAAAGAAAATCAGAAGGAAAGAACAGGTCCAAAGAAGGTGATAGAAACATCACATTTTTGGTAGAAAAAAGTCTGTATAAAAGGGAACAATGGTCTAGTACAACAGCCTTGGAACTGAAAAATATTTTGTGAAAAAAATCGAGTAAGCCCTGACTGCAGTCATTGACATATATATAATGGACCAATAGACCCCGTGTCTCTGGTCTGAGACCAGTGAAGGATATCAGAAGCACTTTTCCGGTGATGGCCAGCTTTACTGCGCAGCCTCCAACTGAGAGAGACAACGTAGATGTGACGTGAGCAACCTGTCTGAAAGTGTGAAGTCTTCTGGTAGCTGTGCCGAGAGAAATCTCAATCATTCCCAATCTTACAGAGACGGAGAGCGTAGGTATATGAAAGGAGATAACATAGACACAGGCTAATTACTGATCACTAACATGCTAGTTAACATTAGTCATTAAACCTAAACAGATAATGGAAGTCCAAACTGCCTGTGAGCTTCTCCTGTACTATACGGTAATTCCTCTACTGTGTGACAGTAAGTCTCGTGGTTATGACCCAATCGTTAGCCTATTGTTATAAAAGCGTCTGCTACGGAGCCATAACGTGAGCTACAAGGTAATGGAGCCTTTTATACATTGTCGTGTTTCTTTAGAACTAAACAACGGACAAATAGAGTCTTTAAACGCTTCAGATGTAAAGTTATTCGCAGTCAAGTGACGTAAAAAAAAATGGCGGTCAGCGGAATGCTAACAGGAGGTGATGGCCAGGTAGCAACAAAATGGCGCCATAGATGGCTCGAGTTCTGAAGCGAAGCTTACCCCCTTGACTGCAGTACGCAGATCGAGGAGTAGCTCAATGTGGGTGGAGCTAAACGTTTGACTCCGCCCACTTGCCAAAAAGCAATTGGCAGAGCCATTTCTCTATCACTCTGGCAATTGGTCTGAGGGGAAAACACAGGAGTTTCAAGCTGACCGGAGATCTTTTCCCGCGTGTGAAGTTTGCTTTTCCCGTTGTTATTTTTCTTAACCCAACCGTCCGTTGTTGGCGTCCCCCAGAGACATGGGCTTGTTTCTCGGTAGCGTCTGTCTGCGGGCAGGCCGCCGGCAGGGTTTTTAACAACCGTCAGTTGTTGTCTGCCGTTCCCCAGAGACCAGGGCTCCGCCCAGTTTAGCTCCGCCCACAACGTTTAGTTCCGCCCACATTTGGCCCAACCCCGATCTGCGTACTGCAGTCAGGTGCAATTGAAAAAATCTCCCGTACCCCCTGCAGTCCTCCAGAGTACCCCTAGGGGGACACGTACCCCTGCAGTCCTCCAGAGTACCCCTAGGGGGACACGTACCCCTGCAGTCCTCCAGAGTACCCCTAGGGGGACACAGACCCACATAACAGAGAGTATGGCAAAGAAACAATGACAGAGAAAAGAATTGTGGAGAAAAGAAAGGTGGAGAATGGCAGAAAGGAAACGTAGCGTGGTGTGGTGCTACTTTTCACCTGTAGATAAAAATACAGAAAGATGCACTATTAGTGAGAAGAAAGTGGCACACACACACACACACACACACACACACACACACACACACACACACACACACACACACACACACACACACACACACTATTAGTGAGAAGAAAGTGGCACACACACACACACACACACACACACACACACGCACACACACTATTAGTGAGAAGAAAGTGGCACACTGGAACTGCGCGGCTGTAGTTCCAACGAGACAACCTATAGGGGGACCGAAGTGGGAAAAGTTATATAGTGTTGCTTTAACGTATTTTACCGGCTCAGCTGATAAGAACGAGTGTGAAGAGGAAAGCTTTAAAAGAAGCCTGGGAACCCAGAGAACACACACACCCACACACACAGACACACAGAGACACACACACAAACACACACTTTCGTGACAATTACAAATTATTATTATAGTTTATTGTCAGGTAGCTTCGTCTCTGTGATGTTTTGCATAACAGGAGACAGGAGACATAATGTAAAATAGAAACTATAAAAGAAATGTTAAAAGATATATCTGTTTTAAAGTGTAGGAGCTATGTTTGATGCAGGATTGTTGGTCCACTGAAACATTCAGCCAATATTTAGTCAACCTGAACAGCTGTTCATTTCCTCTGACCCCCCCTGAAGATTTCTGTCACCAAGAGAAAACTTTGGTCCAGAGCCAAAAGTACTCCAGCCTTAAAAAAAAGACACGCTGCATTCAGCAGAATTAGTTTCTCTTTTGATTATTGTTCTAAAGTAACGATGACATGAGGCTGTACAAAGGTCAAAGAGATTTAAAGGATGTGACCAATGACCAAGCAGGATTTCTTTAAACAACAGTTCAATGTTGACTCAGAAATCTTTCTCAGTTCTGATTCTGCATCTTGTTTGTCCATCAGCGAAGTTCTGTCTCCATCTAGTGGCTGAAACTAAGAACAGCACTCTGCTCTTTACTGGACTCAATCACTTTCAGAGTCAAAGTCCACTTATTAAAAACAGACTTTAACAGCTTTTCATTTCAAAGAGACAATGTGTACCAGTCAGTTATTGTAGAGATCCATCACAACTCTCCACAGTTTGGTTCTTCAGATTAATCTCAGCTCTCTGGAAAGGACTGGATCCACCTCACAGAGAGCAGAGATCAGAACTGATCTGGCTGCTCTTCCTTTTCTTCTCACCGTGTCCATCAGGTCTCGGGCTTTGTCTGCTCTGCCTGTTCTGACTGACTGCATTTCACCATCAGTTATAACACTACGCTCAAGGAGTTGATCCAGAAGCTGGTTCAGAACAGGATCAGACACGCGCTCTACAAACTGGGTCCGAACTAGCAACAGCCTGTCTTCTGGGGGATCACTGTCCTCTGCTGGGACGCTGTCCTCTGCTGGGACATTCCTCCATGGATTTGGCCCAGTTTGACCTGGAAGATAACCAGGGAAAATACTGTCAGTTTCTGTAATCCTTTAAGAAGTAACCAGACATTTATATTTTATATTTCATGTTTTTTTTATATGATGGCGTCCCCTTGGTTTGTATCAATCTGTTGATATAGCATAAATTCAGATTAACTTAGTCTCGCATTGCCACAGCTCTGTGGAGGAAGGTCTGTCTAGTCCACACTGTATTCCTGGATGTGAGAAGAACCTGCTCTGGTTTATTGGCATTTCTTTAAACCAATCACAATCATCGTGGGCGGGGCTAAGCTCCAGACGGAGCCACGGTGCCTCTGCTAAATAGTCTCAGGAAGGAACTGGTTTTGGTGGAACATGTGGACGATCAGAAGTAGTTTTAGTCGTGCAACAGAAAACTCTGATTGGACAGATAGTCTAGCTAGCTGTCTGGATTTACCCTGCAGAGATCTGAGGAGCAGTTAACCATAGTCCTCACAAATCCACCGGAGGTTAGAACACCAACACAAAGACAGAGGAAGGGGACGGACATCCGGCAGCACCGGAAGTGGAACTTTGTGGATATAGACTAAGATTAATTTACCATGTGATGCAGAAAGTGAGGTAGCTCCGTTTGTTTCCTTTTATTTTATTAATTATGTGGGATATGAACGCCAGTCGCCTGGGTGAAAGTCCTGTTTGTTTGACTTTCTTAAATACAACCCCTCTTAAGTTGAGTAAATATCAGATAGAAGATTTTTACTCACGTCATATTGTAAAAGGTGACTATAACTTTGACCAAAGTCTTTCTCTGGTAACATACTTGTACTTTTATTGAAATATTGCTTTAAAGTACTTTATATAAGACTGCTGACGTGCAGAGTTTGATGTTTTAATGTATTTTTCTTTCAGTGTTGAGAGCTGAGTCTCCTCTTTTATCTGATTTGTCTTCACCATTGTTTTTTCCTCAGAAGAGATTTGAAGTACAGTGAAAGTCTCACATGGAACCAAACCAGCGTTTAGGAATTTCAGCTCTTTAATATGTAGCTGCCTCTTTTTAAAGGGACCAAAGGTAATTGGACAATTGACTCAAAAGCTATTTCATGGGCTGCATGGGCTATTCCCTTGATAATCCATTATTAATTAAGCATGTAAAAGGTGGAGTTGATTCTAGGTGTGGTATTTGGAAGCTGTTGCTTCCAACCCTCAACATGCAGTCGAAGGAGCTCTCAATGGAAAACCATACTTGAGACAATCCTTAGGCTGAAAATGAAGAAGAAATCCATCAGAGGGATATCAGAAATGTCAGGAGTGGCCAAATCAACAGTATGGAACATTTGCAGAAAAAAAAGAGCGCACTGGTGAGCTCAGGGACTCAAGTAGGCCTGGACGTCCACGGAAGACAACAGTGGTGGATGATCGCAGGATCCTTTCCATGGTGAAAAAAAAATCCTCTAAAACATTCACCCAAGTGAAGAACACTCCGGGAAGTAAGTTTATCAGTATCTAAGTCTACCATAAAGATAAGACTTCATGAGAGCAAATACAGAGGGTTCATCACAAGGTGTAAAACATTAATCAGCCTCAAAAATAGCAAGGCCAGATTAGACTTTGCCAAAAAAAACATCTGAAGAAGCCAGCCCAGGTCTGGAATAGCATTGTTTGGACAGATGAAACCAGAATGATGTGAAGAAGAAAGTATGTAAAAGGCTCATGATCCAAAGCACACCACATCTTCTGTAAAACATGGTGGAGGCAGTGTGATGGCATGGGCATGCATGGCTTACAATGGCACTGGGTCACTAGTGTTCATTGATGTGACAGAAGCAGCCAGGTAATTTCTGAAGTGTATAGGGATATATTTTCTGCTCAGATTCAGCCAAAAACAGCAAAGTTAATTGGATGGTGCTTCCCAGTACAGATGGACAGTGAACCAAAATATACTGCGAAAGCAACCCAGGAGTTTTATAAGGCAAAGAAGTGGAATATTCTGCAATGGCTGAGTCAATCACCAAATCTCAACCCGATTGAGCATGCATTTCATTTGCTGAAGACAAAACTTAAGGCAGAAAGACCAACAAACAAGCAACAATTAAAAACAACTCCATTAAAGGCCTGGCAAAGCCTCACAAAGGAGGAAACCCAGCATTTGGTGATGTCCATGGGTTCCAGACTTCAGGCAGTCATTGCCTACAGAGGATTCTCAACAAAGTATAAAAAATTTACATTTTATTTATGGTAATGTTAATTTGTCCAATTAATTTTGAGCCCCTGAAATGAGCAGACTTTGTATAAAGATGGTTTAAAGTCCTTAACGTTTTATAGGATATTTTTCTTCAACCCCTTGAATGAAACCTTAAAGTCTGTACTTAATTTGCATCTCAGTTGTTTCATTTTAAATACAATGTGTCACTGTCCAAATATTTCTGGGCCTGAGTGTAAAACACAAGTCAAACTAAGATTTGTATCTATACACGTTTTAAATTGAATATAAATGCAGAGGAACCTGGGTATTTGTGTTGCTCCCATTACAGTGTAACCAATAACACTTTGAACATCAGGAAGATGAATAATTAAACAAACTGTATATTTTTGCTCGGTTTTCTGTATGGACTAACTAAAGCACATGTTGGGGTGTAAAGGTAAGGCAGGTCTACTTACAAGGAGCTCCATCAGCCAGAGAAGTCAGAGAGACAACGGCCAGAGAGGCCATCAGCCACAGCAGCAGGGCCGTGCAGAGACCTTTGGAGGGGCAGTATAAAAGTATAAAAGGGGCACATGGAACAAGGCTTAAAATAGGGCGGTGCTCAAAATATCAATACATCAATATATTGTGACCAGAGGTGAAAAACGTACTAAAATATTGTACTCAAGTAAAAGTACCAATACTTTGATAAAAATCTGAAAAATTACTCAAGTAAAAGTAATAAGTAGTTTATTTAAAATGTACTTCAAGTAAAAGTTACTTAGTTACATTTTTAAAAAAAACTGTAAAACAGGGGGGGGTTGTCAATGTAGAGAAAATAGGACAAGGAGTCATAAATCCAAAACTATTTTGTTTTTAATTAAAGAAAAATCTATACAAATGTATACACATGTAATAACAACATAACACATGTCACACATGTTATTTAAGACCCTTAGAAAGGTATAATGTGCAATTTTAGTTCGGACCATCCCATAAAATGTTTTCAAACAATCAACTGAAAGTTAAAGCACCATATTGTTAGTTCTGAGGGCCATCCTTCTTTTCTTCACTAACAAACAACAGTTATAATGCAAATCAAGGCCAAATCAGGTGTTTTGACTCCATAAATGAGTTAGACCCATAGACTGTTAATTATATTAATATAAACAGACCCTAATGTTCACAGCCCAGACTAGCAGCTAGCTTCTACACACCTAAGTAGCCCATATGAGCTAATTAGATGTATGTGAATTAATTTAGCAGGTCTCCGACATACCTTGTCCTGGCAGGAGTGGGCAATTCATTTTCCCAAGGGGTCACATGAGAATCAGGGACTGTTGTGGAGGGCCGGACCAATAGGCTAAACTTAATTCTGCTCAATATTAATTTTATGTCAGGCGACACGTTCTCTTTTTTTCTCTGTTAGCGCAGCAGAGACCACCAAACACTCTCTAATAAACTCCCATTCAAAAAATGGCTTACTGTTTTGGCGAGTTTGTGGTTTGTCACAAAGCTGGTCTTGCCTGCTGCATGCCTGGATGCATTGTTGCTTTTGCAGCTTAACTAGCAAAGCTTCAGATGTCGGTGCGCACTCTGCATCAGTCCCAAAAGTGTATTTCCCAAACTGAATAAATCCTGCTCGCACATATAAACATAAATCTGCTTTGCTAGCTCCGTCATGTTGTAACTAAGACATCAAAAATCTGAAATCCATAGTGACGAGTCCATATGCAACCAGTGTTGAATTTGTTATTACCCATTGTCCTTTGTTGAATGTTCTCAATGTTTTATTGTTTTATTTCATGTGAATACTAGTTTACTAGAGGAGTAACTTAGTATTTGAAGTAATGCCGTAATGCAGGTAGTGTGTTTAGTTTCCATGCTTATTGTGTTTCCACAACAATGTTAGTGAGTAAATCTACTTATGATGCTCATAAGTAAACAACACAACGTGATTGGTTGATGTCTTTATTCACATCACGAAAGCTCAGAGAAATCCACCTCGTTTCGGAAAAAAATTACGGCGCTTTATTGCCAAGTAATATTCATGTGAAAGTAAAAGTAATAAAACAACAACAGTTCGAAAAAATATATTGACATGCGAATTAATCGCACGAAAAAAACATCCCCAGTGTGTGAAGGACATAAATCCAATCCTGACAAAACATCAGACTGTTCCAAATATTGGGCCTCATTCACCAATATCTTCCTAAGTTTTCTCTTAAATATGTTCTTAAAGGGAAATTTCACTGCTGGAAAGCTGAATATATATTTAAATTGGGTCACTAATGTAGTAGAAATGTGAAAAGAAAATTGAAATTGGTGCCTTCTAGGCCGAGATAAGCCGGAAATGTTATACACGAAAACACGTTTCACCGTGGCTCAAGTGGTGTTACACATTTAAAACATGCTTTTTTTTGGCCACAGCTGATACATTATCCAGACTTCTTTCAGCGGATTGATTGATAGCTCCAGAGTGAACAGAACTGTGTCCATGGCAACGCTCTGCTATGCATGGCAACGGTGTGTTATCCTTAGCAACGGTCTGTTATCAAGAAATAACAGACCGCAATTCAACCAAGCCATGTAATAAAAGAAGGCTAACACATAGCTACTAGCATTAGCTCTTGGTAGGCTGGGGTATAAACATTGAGTATAAACACAGCCGTACATTTGCGTGGGATGTAGCTAGAATTGTCGGCATTTTACAGTCACAAACTCCACCAGCAGTTAGCAGTTAGTTGGATACAAATCACCCCATTTCTGCAACAGGCAGTCTGGGGTAACACAGCCCACCTCCACTAGTAGTCTTACCCGGTGACGGAGCAGCAGGCTGGATTGTCCACAGCCATAGATATATAGTACACAGCAATATTTCCACAACAACAAAAACACAGCACAGCAGTCTCTGAACTCACGTTGGGAGTTTCGTTGAAGTTGGATGTAGTCCAGTTTGTTTAATGAGCGGACACTTGCAAGCAGGATTGGTGAACAGATGGCTGGCTAGCGTTAGCTTTCCACCGGCACACTCGTTCAACGCTCCCCGCTGATGAGGTCACTTTACCGGTCACAGGTATCGAGCACCACCGCTGGTCTCCGTGGAGGCAAAGCTCGCGTAGTGTGTGGAGTATTGCGTCTGTAATAAAGTGTCCTGCATATTCTCCGATGTGTTCCAATGTATCCCGGTGGTACTCGTGTGTGGTAGTCCAACCCCCTTTGGGCTATGCGGAAGTGGCTCCTAATACAGGCTGTAGTCTTTTGCCCCTGGGCAAAAAAAACTCAGATGACGCAAAAATCGTCATTTTGCATCATCTGAGGCTTTTTTCCAGACCCACAATACAGAGATCTCCCCTCTCAGGGGGACATGAGGGAGGGAAGCACGGTCATTCAAAAATACTACCAGGTTTCTACTGATACAAAGCTTAATGCTAATCGGTGAAGTTTCCCTTTAAAGTGATGGTTCGGAGTAATTTCACCCTAGGGTCCTTTGCACCATGACCTCGAGCCAAACACCCCCCCAGAAGCTTTTTTCACCTGGGTCTAACATTGGGAGAGTTAGCGTAGAGTAGCGTTAGCCGCTGAATAGCTTAGCGCAGAGGCTAATGGATCCGAAGTGTCTCTTAACATTACCCCACTAATAATGCCCGAAATGATACCAAAGGTCTACACTAGTACATATAGGTTATGCACTCTGTTGAGGGTAGATGCAACAGAATGGTCGTGAGCAGATGTAGACACTCAGACGGAATCAAAAGTGGTGTCAAAAAGGATGGGATTTTATTATACTTGTCCCAAATTAAGGCCCATAGGCAAAATAATCAATTAACAAAACCAAAATTAAAAAAAAAAGAAAAAAAAAGGGAAAAAAATATATACTTCCACAAAAAATAAAATAAATTGACGTGAGAGTCAAAACTTATTAAACAATACAAAGTTACAGCTGTATACAAGTTTGACGTTTTTGTACTAGTCACCAGAGCCTTCACAGACTGACGTCCTTCCTTCTCTAGCTCCCCCGAGCAACTGAAACTGACAGTCTATATAGGCCTGTAGCCATCCCTGGAATTGGAAGATACCAACTGTTGAAGGTAGATGCGGAGAGTAGCCTTGAGCAGGTATTAACACTCAAGGTGAGGCAAAGGTGATATGAAAAAAAGGATGGGCTTTATTATCAATGACCCAAGTAAGGTCCATAAGAAAAAATGACAATAGAAAGAATTAACAAAATTAAGGAAAGTAACCAAAAAGCACTTTCAAAAAAAGATAAAATTCAAATTGACTTAAGTCAAAACAATCAAAAGTATAAATACACCACTATTCGCTATAGTAGACCTTACGTGGAGATCCTCCAGCAGACTTACGTCCTACTACCTTCACGTATACTCCAGCTCTCCTTTCCTGAGCAAACACATGGCCACCCTATATAGCCTGACGCCACCCCTCAAATTGGAACATACCAACCTGTAAAACTCAGGGGTGGCTCAGGTGAGTAGGCCGTAATGGCTTCATACAGCACACATAAATATACAACAATCTAAATAGATACAACATATAATTTATACAATAGGTATTACCATTAACCACAGCCACAAGGTATCTTGTTGGCTGTAAAATATAATACACCACAAGTCATGTTTGTGACAATCTATAGCTTTTAAACAAACTATGATAAATGCATTTAGCTAAGCCTATCAAATAGTAAATCACCGCAGCAATAGATGTTAAAAATTTGTGCACAAAACTACGGGATTAATACAGGGAATTCGATAAATGACAGACAATATAAAACCAGTATAAATAACCGGACATAGACAGTCAAACAAACATGTACAAGCAACATTCTTCACTCAGTCTTTGAGATTAAAACAGGTAGCGCATCGCTACCGTGACGGCAGCCATGCGCCCCGTCACACCAACCCCAAATAAAATACAGGGGTGGCTAAGGCGAACAGACAATAAAAGCTACAATCAGCCAAAATTAACAGATCTAGTAGACTAGAAATTTACCGAAGATTTATAACTGACTCACCAAAACATTCCACTAAGCCACCAAAGACTGACAGACAAAATAAATAATTACTCAAAATTACAATCATTTCCTGTTACCCCGGATGTAGTAACGTCATTTAAACTCCGCACGCGGCAAACTTTCCTTTAACAACAACAGAGCGAGCCCGGTAAGCCACCAAGACTACAAGTTATCCTGTTACCTTTTAAACTAAATAAACAGCAAATTAACATAGACGTAAGTGTTGTGTGATTATTATAAATGATGTTTGTGACAAACAATATGATTTTAAACAGAATATGATGTATTGATAAATATAGCTATAGCCTAGAAATCACCGCAGTATTAGCTGTAAATATGTGCACAAGAATGCTACGGGATTACTGTATGGAATCAAATGAATGTGGTTTAACAGATAATTTGAAAGCGGAGCATATATACGTAACAGAGCATATTGACATGCTAACAAAACATACACAGGCAACATTTAAACTCAGCCTTTGTGAGCTAAACTCGTTGGCATCGCTACCGGGACGGCGGCTAGCTATCGCCCCGTCCGTAATAGAGAGCGTCCAGGTCCATCTCAGGACGCTGACAGAAAGTCAGCAATGACATTGTCCTTCCCAGCCCTATACCTCACCGTAAACTTATGCGGCTGCAAGGACAGGTGCCAGCGGGTGATCCTGGAATTAAAGTCACGCGATGTAGCCACTGCAAGGGCCTATGGTCTGTCTCCAAGACAAACTCTTGGCCAATTCAAGGTAATATTTCAAAGTATCAAGAGCCCACTTGATGGCAAGACACCTCCTTTTCAATGGTGGAGTATCGTGTCCGCGAGGGAACAGTTTGCGACTCACAAACTGTATGGGTCTTTGTCTGCCCCCCTCACCCTGCAACAACACCGCCCCCAGGCCAATGCCTGAAGCGTCGGTTTGCACAGTGAAGGGCAAGGAGAAGTCGGGACTCCGCAATACCGGTTCCCGGCACATGCTCTCCTTGAGATCGGTGAAAGCTGCCTCACACTCAGCAGTCCAGACCACCTTGTTAGGACTGGTCTTGCGAAAGTGAGGTCAGACAGGGGAACAGCACGGTCGCAAAAGTTGGGGATAAAACGCCTGTACCAGCCGACCAACCCCAGGAAAGACCGCAACCCCTTCTTGGTTGAAGGTGGCTTGGCACTACGGATGGCGTCCACCTTTCCAACCTGCGGACGTATGGTGCCACCACCCAGGACATATCCCAGGTAGCTCACCTCTGACCGGGCAAGCTGGCATTTACTGGCGTTCACCACCAACCCGGCCTGACGAATCCTCTGGAAGACATCACTCAGGTGTCGAAGATGTTCGTCCCCACGACCGAACTGTGGATAATGACATCATCAATATAAGCGGCGGCGTAGTCCTCGGCTCCCCTCAGCACCTCGTCCATGAGACGCTGGAAGTCGCGGCGCCGCATGCAGGCCAAAGGGCATAACCCTGAACTGGAACAGACCAGATGGAGCTTTGAAGGCTCAGCTACCTGTGCCTGGGGTGAAAGCGGCACCTGCCAGTACCCTTTACACAAATCCAAGGTACTGAGGAACTCAGCCTTCCCCAGACGCTCCACCAGTTCATCCACACGGGGCATGGGATATGGGTCAAAAGCTGAGATGGCATTCAGCTTCGACAAGTCAACACAGAAACGGAGCCCCCGGTCCTTCTTCGGCACCAGGACCACGGACGTACACCACTCACTGCGTGATCTCGGACACCCCCATCTCCAGCATCGCCAATACCTCCTGCTTCAGCGGGGGATCAGTCGGCGCGTGGAACCCTGGTGGCGGTCTGCACGGACGGGGCCTGGAGAAGTCAGTTTGATGTCGTGGGTGATGACGTCCCGCCGCCTGGGCGCATCCTGAAATAGGCCCCTTGGGACGATAGTCAACAGGTCCTCCTGCTGTTCAGCAGTCAAGTGGGTGACGGAGGGGTAGGTCGACTTGCCGCCCGCAGTAGGAAAGTACTGCTCCAACGGTTCCTCTTCCTCCTCCACAGTCCGTGCCCACAGCTGATCTTGAATAGAAGATTGTCGATCAATCCATCGCTTTAAGAGGTTCACGTGGTAGATCTGCTTGGAGCGCCGTCTGTCTGGCATCGCGATTTCATAGGTGACCTCGCCGACCCTGCGAAGTACCGTGAAAGGGCCTTGCCACTTCGCCAGCAGACTGCTTTCCGACGATGGCAACAACAGTAGCACCTTCTGTCCGGACACAAAGGAGCGACTGCGTGCTGTCCGGTCATACCACGTCTTCTGCCTCGTCTGAGCCCGGGCCAGGTGTTGGTGGGCCATGGAGCTCAGCTGGTCCAGTTTCTCCCTCATCTTCAGGACATAGCTCGCGATGTTAGTTGGTTGGCGAGGAGCGTCCCCCTCCCAACTCTCCCGGAGGATGTCCAGCGGGCCTCTCACCTCCCGTCCGAACAAGAGTTCGAAGGGAGAGAATCCGGTAGATGCCTGCGGTACTTCTCTGTACGCGAACAACAGGTAAGGAAGCCACTGGTCCCAGTCAGCTCCTGATTCTGACACGAACTTCCGCAGCATCGACTTCAGGGTCTGATTGAATCTCTCAACCATGCCGTCGGTCTGCGGGTGGTAGGGTGTGGTTTTAATGCCCCGAATCCCTAACAGGGAGTACACCTGCCTCAATGTCTTACTGGTGAAGTTAGTACCCTGATCGGTTAAGATTTCCTTGGGGACACCCATACGGGAGAAAAGTTGAAGCAAACTATTGGCCACCTGCCTTGCCTTAGTGTTTCTGAGGGGGAATGCCTCTGGGTAACGTGTTGCGTAATCGCAAATCACCAAGATGTAGCGGTAACCTGCCCTACTCCTCTCTAAGGGACCAACTACCTCCATGGCAATGCGACTGAAAGGTGTGTCAATAATGGGAAGACTGATGAGGGGAGCTTTTAAGCCTCTCTTGGAGCGAGCAGACAACTGGCACTCTGGACACGACCTACAGTATTCTGCTATGTCATTACTGAAACCTGGCCAATAGAATCTTTGCAGGATTCTTTTTTTTTTTTCTTCCTGCCCAGATGTCCTGACCATGGAACACTGTGTCCCACGTGCAACACTTTGGTCCTCAGAGCCTCCGAACAACCAACTGCTCTGTGTCTGTACTCACTAACCGATACAGTTTCTCATTATTACAACGAAACATGTGTACACCATTCCCTCATGGCTTCCCTAGCCTCATCTGTTTTTTTGCAGACGCAAAAGCACGAGCTAAGAGTGGGGTCCGCCGCTGAAGCATCTGGAAGTCCTCACAAAAGGCTTCAGTACCCTCTAACGGTTGGGGAGGACAGACCTTCCTGCATCACTGTACCTGACACTTTCGCTCTGCGCTCTCTGCCTTGGACTTTCTAGGCTTGCCACCAGGACAACTCTCAAATGGTAACTCTGACCAAACATCAGTGTCTGGTCCATCTCTTGCCTGGGCTCTAGTTGTAACATAAGCATCAACTGTGTCAACACTTTGTAATAGCTCTGTAAGAATTGGTACATCCTGGCCTAGAATCACAGGATACGGGCACTTATCCAAAATCCCCACAGTTAACAAGTACGTCTGGCCATTAATCTCAATGAGAACCTCACCTGTTTGGTGCTCAGACTCATCCCCATGGATGCAGCGGACCCTCACTGTGCCCACAGGCTGGAAATCAGACTTCAAACAGGACTTACGAATAAACGATACACTACTTCCTGTATCAACTAAAGCCTGAACTGTCTTTCCACCTATCTTCACAGGGACTGTTACATCGGAAGAAGTACCAGATAAGTGCTTGCTATGGCCAGGTATGTAACATATTCTGGAATCAGACATTCTTTGCACTGTGCAATTGGGCCTAATATGACCTGGCTGGCCACAACCATGGCATACAAGTACCCTAGGAGCTCTAGCCGGAATGGTGCTAACACCGGGGCTATTGGAGGGTTTAAACACACGACCACTACCACCCACAGACTTACCAGAGAATGTCTTGTCTGGCTCCCGCTGGGCTGCTTGGTAGGGTCTTCTCCAGTCCTGCTGTTGTGGGCCTCTTCTGGATTGCCTGGCGGCCATGAAGGTCTCCACCAGGTCTGCAGCTTGCGCTGACGAGGCAGGGGTGCGCTCTCTCACCCATACCTGAAGCTCAGGGTGCAGCATGTCCAGGAACTGCTCCAACACGATTCGGTCACACACTTCCTCATTGGTCAGCAACTCTGGAACTAGCCATTTCCCCATCAGGTCCTTCAGCCGGGCTTGAAGTTCTTTCGCCGTCTCACCCGCCACAACGGTCTTGGACCGGAAACGTTGGCGGTAAGTCTCGGCGCTGATGTTGAACTTGTCGAGAACAGCCTGCTTCACTTTCATGTAGTCACGGCTATCTGCCAAACTCATGGCTACGTAGGCAGATCTAGCCTTACCCTTTAACAATGGCACCAGGTACAATGCCCAAGTCTCAGGGGGCCACTGACTTGCTGCTGCCAATCTTTCAAAGGTGGTCAAATAGTTCTCAATATCTTCGTCCTCTTCATAGGGGGACATCCTAGGGGGTGTCCACCCCCGTTGAAGGTGTGGTGATGTGGCAAGGCCAAAAGCTGTGGAGTCAAGGGAGCTCTGCATCCTGGGTGCTGTGTGCTGACCTGTCTGTGGCTGAGGAGTTGGCACATCCAGAAATGGCATGTTGTAGAGCTGATCGGAGGCTGCCGAAGGGCGGGAGTCGGGCGGGTCCCTCTGCTGCTGTCCAGCAAGTGTCTGTCCCGTCTCCTGCGTTGTTACCGACTCGTCTCTCACCAGTTGCTGCAGTTGCCTGAACTGGTGCTCCACTCCTCTCCATCTCCTGTCTTGACGAAGCGCCTCTGCCTCCATCTGGTGCTGCTGACGCCCCTGAGACTCCACCATCGCTCTCACCACTTTCTCCAAGCGCTCAGTCCTGTCTTCCCCCTCCGAAGAGGGAGGCCGTGCCGACGCCGTGGATTTGGGCCTGGCTCCCATCGCCAAACCATCGCTAGGGGTGCTCGCAGCTCGCTCTCTTCACTCATCTCAACCCATAGAGTGCTGCTCGGACACTGCTAACCCGGAAACCACTGCCACCAAATGTTGAGGGTAGATGCAACAGAATGGTCGTGAGCAGATGTAGACACTCAGACGGAATCAAAAGTGGTGTCAAAAAGGATGGGATTTTATTATACTTGTCCCAAATTAAGGCCCATAGGCAAAATAATCAATTAACAAAACCAAAATTAAAAAAAAAAAAAAAGGGAAAAAAATATATACTTCCACAAAAAATAAAATAAATTGACGTGAGAGTCAAAACTTATTAAACAATACAAAGTTACAGCTGTATACAAGTTTGACGTTTTTGTACTAGTCACCAGAGCCTTCACAGACTGACGTCCTTCCTTCTCTAGCTCCCCCGAGCAACTGAAACTGACAGTCTATATAGGCCTGTAGCCATCCCTGGAATTGGAAGATACCAACCCCAAATAAAATACAGGGGTGGCTAAGGCGAACAGACAATAAAAGCTACAATCAGCCAAAATTAACAGATCTAGTAGACTAGAAATTTACCGAAGATTTATAACTGACTCACCAAAACATTCCACTAAGCCACCAAAGACTGACAGACAAAATAAATAATTACTCAAAATTACAATCATTTCCTGTTACCCCCGGGATGTAGTAACGTCATTTAAACTCCGCCGATCGCGCAAACTTTCCTTTAACAACAACAGAGCAGACGCCGGTAAGCCACCAAGACTACAAGTTATCCTGTTACCTTTTAAACTAAATAAACAGCAAATTAACATAGACGTAAGTGTTGTGTGATTATTATAAATGATGTTTGTGACAAACAATATGATTTTAAACAGAATATGATGTATTGATAAATATAGCTATAGCCTAGAAATCACCGCAGTATTAGCTGTAAATATGTGCACAAGAATGCTACGGGATTACTGTATGGAATTATTTTTTAAAGTAAGTGCTGTAGTATAACTAGCAGGAGACAAGTAATAATTGAGGTAAGTTTGGAGACATTACCTTATTTAATCATTAAATTAATAAATATTTTTGTTGCATCTCGCCCGGTTGTAACAGCAGCAGCAGCAGCAGCAGAGAGCAGAAGCCAGCAGGCAAGTGTTATTTACATAAACTTCTGGTGTACTTACAAATTTTACAATCCATCGTTTTATGAGAGCATAACCTATTTGTACTACTGTAGACGTTTGGTATCATTTCGGGTATTATTAGTGGGGTAATGTTAAGAGACACTTCGGATCCATTAGCCTCTGCGCTAAGCTATTCAGATGATAACGCTACGCTACGCTAACGCTCCCAATGTTCGACCCAGGTGAAAAAAGCTTCTGGGGGGGTGTTTGGCTCGAGGTCATGGTGCAAAGGACTCTAGGGTGAAATTACTCCGAACCATCACTTTAAGAAAGTTTCTAAGAGAAGTCTATGTCGGATTCATGACGTGCTCTTAAACAGCAGAATTGTTCGCACCTGTGTTCTTAGGATTGATGAATCCCACGTCTTCGTAACTGAAAGCGCGTGCCAGTTGTTCCTAATTAGCATAAGATAACGCCCCGCAAATTCCCATATAAGGACATGACACTTCCTGTGCACCTCCTGGGAGACTGCGTTAGAGATTGTCGGAGACCGTGGAGGAAGTACTGAATCTCAGTACTTAAATAAAAGTACAAATAACCAGAGACATATTTACTTTAGTAAAAGTAGAAGATGTCCACTACCACAAACATGGCCTGGCTTTTAAAAGAAGTTCCTATCCTAACCAGCATAAAACGGAAATGTGTTGTTAGAATCGGAATGCGGTTGGTTTTATTCATGGATGTATTTTAAGATGGTTTTATTTTCTTTAACCATGCAAGTAAGCAAATAAAGTGTGTGAAGCAGCGCAAATGGGGAAATGTGAAGAGGTCCAGCCAAATAAATAAGATATGAACGAGTCTTATGCAGCCTGGCGGAGGAGTAAACGACGCTGTGGAGAGAAATAGATATAGCAACTATGATTTAAAAACGGGAATAATAAAAAACAAACATTGTCATTTTCACTTTTACCAGAGGCTGTATTACCGAGGGTCAGCGGCGCTGCGCCCGGGCTCTGGAGCACCGGGTTCGGCTTGGATCGGCGGTGCCCCATATATACAGTATCTATGGCAACCCATATATACAGTATCTATGGCAACCCATATATACAGTATCTATGGCAACCCATATATACAGTATCTACGGCAACCAAACTTCACTGGGGAGACAAACGTGTGACGGTCAGGAAGATGTTTTGGCAGGGGGGAAACTGATCAGAAAATGTAACGGAACGTTGTACAAAAGTAGTGGAGTAGAAAGTATAGATAATTGCTGCAAAATGTAACAAAGTAAAAGTCAAAAGTAGGCTATGCACTATTGAGTCTACTTAAGTAAAGTACAGATACGTGAAAAATGTACTTAAGTACAGTTACGAAGAATTTGTACTTTGTTACATTCTACCACTGCATTTTGACTCTATAAATAGCGATCAATCACCAAATAACGCAGGATTTAATCAGTTTAATTGATGATGTAAATTGCAGTGTTAGTGTTTTTTTTGCCTAATATGATTTTTTTTCAACAAATGATCAGAAATACATTACAGTATAATACGATCATTGTAAACAACTGTAGAATTGAATAAAATGCAGTAACCAATCATTTGGAGCAAATTGTCATCACTCAACTGTGCGTAAGAGTGCTTTTCAGTGTTCGTAGATTTTGCTCTTAGCTAAGAACAAATCCAAGTTAAGAAAACAACACAAAAAAGTGCGTAAGAAGGGTTTAAGAACACATTTCTTCGTAAGAACGGTTGGTGAATGAGGCCCATTGTTTTTATGGAAACGCAAAGAAAAAATACTTAAAAGACTTAGTTGAGTCCAGCCTTATTTCAGATCTCACTGTACAAATTAGACTTTCAACCACAATAGAAAGAATAATTCCTGGTGTTAAAGAACATAAGGCTTTGTTATATGCAGATGACATGCTTCTGTATATGCTAAACCTATGTCATGTCTGCCAATATAAATTCTGAATCACAACCAATTTCAAATTTGTTTCATTTTAAATTGAACTCTCTATGCATCACTCCACTGAGCTCAACATTATCACTTTCAATCAATTATTTATTAAACATGAAGCTAACTATACAGTTATTACCATAACAGTAATCAGTGTATATTTGTCAAACACAGAATGAGATTTAAAACCATTACATTTCAATCAATACAGAGCAACATTGAAAGCCTTCATATATCATAATAGGCACATTTTGACATAATAACAATTATGCAAAATATTTTTCTTTTTAAATGAACATTTTCTTTTCTTGAGTTTCACTACTGCTGACATCCAGAGAGTTGGTACTGATTAACCATCTCCTCCATGCCCAAACAGGTAATTCTGTGTTCCTCAGTTTGACACTCTGCTGCTGTGGGCCAGTACTCGATCCAGGTGCTCTCTCCGAATACATACTGATACCTGAGGAAAGCAAAGTGAACAACACACATCCGTAACACTCTGTAACATAAACATGAAAAGCCTCCTCATCCCTTCCCACAATCACTATCGATATCAACACTAACACTTAAGTTAGAGTACAAGAAAGCCTAACTTGATTTACTAATAGAAAGCAGTGAAAATGTATGCACACCAAAACTTATGATATCCTATGAAATTAGGAGACCGCCACCTGGTCACGTGACGCTGGGTGGTCACGTGCTGCTGGATGGCTATGAGCTCCACGACGCTGAGTGACAGTTGCTAGTTGATTAAGCCGCTACAGAGCTTGGTGACACTGGCTACAGGCCTCCATTGTGTCAGCGGTAGTTGGTGGTTCAGATACACGAAAATAGGTGACTTTGAGCTGGGTACAAAGCACTGCGAGCTGCCACTCGTTTTAGCTGACATAACGGTTGAATTAGGTCCACAAAATATGAGTGTTTTGCCGCGCCGAAAGTTAAGATCAGGCACCAAAATGACCAAAAAGGAAAAATAGCATGGTTCTGGATTAAAACACTCTTAAGAATCCGCTCTCTTGAAAGTCCTGTATGTTAACGCCCACCCATCCACCCTGACCACCTCCCTACGCGGCCACGTTCTTATACAGGGGCCGTCAATGTAGTGAATACAGCAAAAAAAAACATGGAATGCTTACGAAATACAGTGCTTAACTTTTCGTAGCTTGAACGAATGGTTCATGAGAACAGGCTGAATAGCAACAGTAGTGTTAACAGTAACACTAAAGCTAGAGTACAAGAAAGCTTTTCTTGATTTACTAAAAGAAAGCAGTGACGCAAAGACAAAAAACTTACAATTCAGGTCCGTCAACTCTGTGAATATCTTTGGACGTGCCCATGATAAGGTAGGTTTTTCCCATACCCAGATCTAAAGACTGCCTGCAATGGGGGTAACTAAGGAATGTGCGCTGTTTATTCAGAGGACTCTCATCAAGACTTCCTGTAATTCAAGAATAGGAGAACAAAGAAAAGGTACTTTAGGATTTAGTTAAATGCATACTTAAGGATGTAGTACAAAGCATTAATTATGTATTCTCACATATACCCTGTGGAATCATGCTTAAAAAATTGACATTTTGGGAAATATGCTTATTCACTTTTTTAGCTTAGAGTTAGATTGATATCAATATTGATACCACTGTTATAGGAAATATGTAGCCAACAGCCGGCTTATTTAGCTAAATCATTCCAATGGTAACACCCACCAACGCTTCTAATCTCCATGTTTAATCTGCACAAAGAAATAAAGTGTAAAAAACAACAATTCTTTTTTTAAAGGGGTTACATGGTGGACTATTTCTTGGCCCGGGACCAATAACCTACTTAAGTATCTGCTGGTTGCCTGGCGATGCAAGATAAGTTAGCTGGCTGCTAGAGGTAGCTTCATACTTAGCGTACAAACATGAGTGAAAGATTAAACATTACATATATTCTCATCTATCTTTCTGCAAGAAAGAGAATGAGAGTATTTCCTTAATTGTTGAACCAAGTTTGACTGGAAACACCAAGAATTCAGAAAGAGGATAACAAATTGTTATGTCACTATCATTGTCATGTCACTTTAAGGCACCTTAGGAACTTCAGTTTCTAGTACATTTCAGGCAGTTCAATGATAAATACCTACCTTCTTTGATGACTTCCAGTACCTTCACTGTGAAAATGTCAGTGGACAAATCTTCTGTAAAATTTACCAGTCTCACTCTGTACACTGAGGACAGACAAGTTGCAGATTGTTAGCTCACTTTCTCCCTCATTTAGTCCTACTGTACTTATTCTCTCAATCTCTAAGTCACACAAACATACACATCCATTGTTGTATGATATAAAATAAATTAATTTACACTCTCTTACCAAAATCTACACATCCATTGTTGTATGATATAAAATAAATTAATTTACACTCTCTTACCAAAATCTATTATGCTGGTCTGTGTATTTTCACAGACCTTAGCTGTTCGCTGTTCATTGGGGATTTTGTCCTTCTTCTGCTTACTGCAGTTCTCTGAAAATACACAATAGGCATAAAGTATATACACAACTGATTAAATAACCACATGTTGATGGGTTGATGGGTGAGTGCAGCTATAGTCACTATTTAAGTATTTTAATGAACTATTCTTTAGCTAGACCACTGCTCTGATCTTACTAGATCCTGCAGGTGCTTCTTGCCTCGACAAATGTCATTAGCCTCAACAACGACTGCGTCAAGACGGCCTATAGAGAGTAGGTCGACATCTTGGTGCCAAGACAACAACCTCCATCTCAGTAATCAGTCAGTAAATAGAAGAAGCTGATTGTGGACTACAGGAAGTGACACAGAGAAGAACACATCCCCATCTCCATCAATGGGACTGCAGAGGAGAAAGTCAGCAGCTTTAGGTTCCTCAGGGTTCACATCAGTGAGGAACTGGCCTGGACTCATGACACAAACACCATCACTAAGACTGCTAGACAGCGGCTCTTCCTCCTGAGGAGGTTCAACATGGACTCCAGGATACTCAGCAACTTCTACCAGTGCACCATTGAGAGTATCCTGACCGGCTGCATCACTGCCTGGTATGGATGTTGCACTGCCATCAACCATGCTCTACACAGGGTGGTGGAAACTGCTCAGCACATCACCAGGACGGGGGAACTCTACACCCAGCGGTGCAGGAAGAAAGCCAAAAGGATTACCCAAGACGGAAACCACCGCAGCCACAAACCAGGCTCAGGGACAGCTTCATCCTATAGGCCATAAGACTGTTGAGCTCTGAGCTCATTATATGTCACTTTACCTTTTTTTTTTTTCTTTAACCTTTATTTAACCAGGAAGAAACTCGTTGAGATTAAAAATCTCTTTTTCAAGAGTGTCCTGGCTAAGGCAGGCAGCAGTACAACCACACATACATGCCAACACAAAATACATAAAAACACTAAGAACATAAAACAACTGAAACAGCAAATCCCTCAGAATCAACCAGAATACTAAACACATCAGATAAAACATCTACAGCCAGATGTCATTCCCTCCAAGTCAAACAACATCCTCTTAAAAGCGACCACTAAGACCAGTTTAGTAAGTTTCAGGGATTTCTGTAACTTGTTCCATGCAGAGGGAGCAGCAAACTTAAATGCCTTTTTCCCCAGCTCAGTTCTAACCTTAGGAACATACATAAGGAAAAGATCCTGGGAACGAAGATTGTAAGTCCCAGTACTGTTTACATTGATATAGGTCAGAAGGTAGGATGGAAGGAGACCTAAAATAGCCTTGTATATGAGAGTATGCCAGTGTTGAAGTCTCCGTGTTGTTAAAGAAGGCCATCCAACACGTTCATATAGATCACAGTGGTGAGTGAGGGCTTTCATACCAGTGATGAACCTCAGAGCTCCATGGTGTACAGTGTCCAGCGCATGTAAACTTTTAGAGGAAGCATGCATGTATAAAACATCACCATAGTCAAGTACAGACATAAAAGTGGCATTGACCAGCCTCTTTCTAGATTCGAACGAGAGGCAGGATTTGATTCTGAAATAAAACCCTAATTTAAGTTTTAATCTTTTAGCTAGCTGCTCAATATGAAGGGTAAAAGAAATAGATTCATCAATTAAAATACCAAGATATCTGTACTTAGATACACATTCAATTTTTGTACCATGAGAAGTGAGGATTGAGGGCAGATTTGATTTAAATTTTGAATTTGAAAAAAGCATGACTTTAGTTTTATCTGCATTTAAAACAAGTTTTAAATCATAGAGATTATGTTGAAGCGTGTTGAAAGCAAGTTGTAGCTGAGAGAGGGCCTGGTCTGCAGTGGGTGCTGAGCAGTACATTACAGTGTCATCAGCATAAAAATGAAATTTTACGTTAGACACATTATGATCAATATTATTGATGTAGAGGATGAATAACAGTGGCCCCAGGACTGACCCCTGAGGCACACCTTTTGTTATTTTTAGGTAGCGAGAAGTGCTACCCACCGCCTGCACACACTGAGTTCTATCTGTAAGGTAGTTAACAAACCAGCCAACAGTTTGTTCACAAAGCCCAGCCCTATACAGCCTCTGTTTAAGTACTGTGTGGTCCACTGTATCAAATGCCTTCGAAAGGTCAATAAAAAGGGCTGCACAACACTGCTTGTTGTCCGTAGCTTCAATAAAATCGTTTAAAACCTTAAGAGCTGCTGATGTTGTACTATGCCCTTTTCTAAAACCAGATTGGAAGTCAGATAAAATATTATGACTATTAAAAAAATTCTTTAGCTGATCACTAACAAGTGATTCTAGAACCTTGACCAGGACACACAGTTTGGAGATTGGTCTGTAGTTATTTAAGATCGAAGGGTCACCACATTTTAGCATGGGAACCACAAAGGCAGATTTCCAAATGGGAGGGATATCATTTGTGTTCAAGCACAGATTAAAAATATAGGTTAAGGGCATGGTTATAAAATTCCCTGCTAGCTTTAAAAAGTAAGGATCCAGTTTATCAGGACCAGCAGATTTAGTTGTGTCCAAGTGCTTGAGGGCTTTAATTACTTCTGAAGCAGTGATAGGACTAAAACTAAAAGACTGGCTAGGAGGATCTAGATCAACAGTCTCTACTGTAGAGGAATATTCATGCTGGGGACTGACAGAATCAAATAAAAATCCTGAGGCGATGAAATGTTCATTAAAACAGTCAAGCATTTTGTCCTTGTCAGTGATTTTTAGAGAGTCCATCACAATACTTTTGGGGAACTCTAGGCCTTTACTGTTTTCTGTTAGTGTTTTGATAGTTTTCCAAAATTTTGACGGGTTATTGAGGTTATGAATGGTTTGAGAAATAAAATGATCAGCTTTGGCTTTTCTAATTTTAAGAGTACAAGCATTGCGCAGCTGTCTGAAGACCAGCCAGTCAGAGTCCTGATTAGATTTTCTGGCTTTTGCCCATGCCACATTGCGCTCATGGAGGGTAATTGCTAAGTCAGATGAAAACCAAACATTGTCTCGGCCTTTGACTCTATATTTCTTTAACGGAGCATACTTATTAATTATATTGGTAAACCCCTCATAAAAAAGGCTCCAGGCACTTTCAACATCTGTCCATCCATCCATCCATCTTCGTCCGCTTATCCGGTGTCGGGTCGCGGGGGGAGCAGCTCCAGCAGGGGACCCCAAACTTCCCTTTCCCGAGCAACATTAACCAGCTCCGACTGGGGGATCCCGAGGCGTTCCCAGGCCAGGTTGGAGATATAATCCCTCCACCTAGTCCTGGGTCTTCCCCGAGGCCTCCTCCCAGCTGGACGTGCCTGGAACACCTCCCTAGGGAGGCGCCCAGGGGGCATCCTTACCAGATGCCCGAACCACCTCAACTGGCTCCTTTCGACGCAAAGGAGCAGTGGCTCTACTCCGAGCTCCTCACGGATGATTGAGCTTCTCACCCTATCTCTAAGGGAGACGCCAGCCACCCTCCTGAGGAAACCCATTTCGGCCGCTTGCACCCTGGATCTCGTTCTTTCGGTCATGACCCAGCCTTCATGACCATAGGTGAGGGTAGGAACGAAAACTGACCGGTAGATCGAGAGCTTTGCCTTCTGGCTCAGCTCTCTTTCGGCCACAACGGTGCGATAGATGGAATGTACGCCATCACGCCCGCACTCGTATTCCGACCAATCTCCCGCTCCATTGTCCCCTCACTCGCGAACAAAACCCCAAGGTACTTGAACTCCTTCACTTGGGGTAAGGACTCATTCCCTACCTGGAGAAGGCATTCCATCGGTTTCCTGCTGAGAACCATGGCCTCAGATTTAGAGGTGCTGATCCTCATCCCAACCGCTTCACACTCGGCTGCGAACCGATCCAGTGAGTGCTGAAGGTCGCAGGCCGATGATGCCATCAGGACCACATCATCTGCAAAGAGCAGCGATGAGATCCCCAGCCCACCGAACCGCAACCCTCCCCACCCCGACTACGCCTCGATATCCTGTCCATAAATATTACAAACAGGATTGGTGACAAAGCGCAGCCCTGGCGGAGGCCAACCCTCACCTGAAACGAGTCCGACTTACTGCCGAGAACCCGGACACAGCTCTCACTTTGGTCGTACAGAGATTGGATGGCCCTGAGTAGAGACCCCCTCACCCCATACTCCCCAGCACCTCCCACGTATCTCCCGGGGACCCGGTCATACGCTTCTCCAAATCCACAAAACACATGTAGACCGGTTGGGCATACTCCCAGGCCCCCTCCAGGATCCTGCGAGAGGTGAAGAGCTGGTCCGTTGTTCCACGCACCAGGACGGAACTGCGACATTGTTCCTCCTCAACCTGAGGTTCGACTATCGGCCGAACCCTCCTTTCCAGCACCTTGGAGTAGACTTTACCAGGGGAGGCTGAGAAGTGTGATACCCCTGTAATTGGCACACACCCTCTGGTCCCCCTTTTAAAAAGGGGAACCACCACCCCAGTCTGCCACTCCTTTTGGCACTGTTCCAGACTTCCACGCAATGTTGAAGAGACGTGTCAACCAGGACAGCCCCTCCACACCCAGAGCCTTGAGCATTTCTGGACGGAATCTCATCAATCCCGGGGCTTTGCCACTGTGGAGTTGTTTGACTACATCAGTGACTTCCGCCCGGAAATCAACGACAACTCCCCGTCATCCTCCAGCTCTGCCTCTACCATAGAGGGCGTATTAGTCGGATTCAGGAGTTCCTCAAAATGCTCCTTCCACCCCCTATTACCTCCTCAGTTGAGGTTAACAGTGTCCCATCCTTACTGTACACAGCTTGGATGGTTCCCGCTCCCCTCCTGAGGTGGCGAACAGTTTTCCAGAAGCACTTTGGTGCCAACCGAAAAGTCCTTCTCCATGTCTTCTCCAAACTTCTCCCACACCCGCTGCTTTGCCTCTTTCACGGCAGAGGCTGCAGCCCTTCGGGCCCTTCGGTACCCTGCAACTGCCTCCGGAGTCCTCTGGGATAACATATCCCGGAAAGACTCCTTCTTCAGTCGGACGGCTTCCCTGACCACCGGTGTCCACCACGGTGTTCGTGGGTTACCGCCCCTTGAGGCACCTAAGACCCTAAGACCACAGCTCCTCGCCGCAGCTTCAGCAATGGAAACTTTGAACATTGTCCACTCTGGTTCAATGCCCCCAGCCTCCACAGGGATGCACGAAAAGCTCCGCCGGAGGTGCGAGTTGAAAGTCCGTTGGACAGGGGCCTCCTCCAGACGTTCCCAATTTACCCGCACTACACGTTTGGGCTTACCAGGTCTGTCCAGAGTCTTCCCCAACCCCCTGACCCAACTCACCACCAGATGGTGATCAGTTGACAGCTCTGCCCCTCTCTTCACCCGAGTGTCCAAAACATACGGCCTCAGATCAGATGAAACGATTATAAAATCGATCATTGACCTTCGGCCTAGGGTGCTCTGGTACCAGGTACACTTATGAGCATCCCTATGCGGAACATGGTGTTCGTTATAGACAATCCATGACTAGCACAGAAGTCCAACAACAAACAACCACTCTGGTTTAGATCAGGGAGGCCGTTCCTCCCAATCACGCCTTTCAGGTGTCTCCATCATTGCCCACGTGCGTTGGAAGTCCCCAGCAGAACAATGGAGTCCCCACTGGCGTCCCATGCAGGACTCCACTCAAGGTCTCCAAGAAGGCCGAAAACTCCGAACTCCTGTTTGGTGCATATGCACAAACAACAGTCAGAGTTTTCCCCAAAACCCGCAGGCGTAGGGAGGCGACCCTCTCGGCCCAACGGGGTAAACTCCAACGCAGCGGCTCAGCCGGGGCTTGTTAGTATCCCCACACCCGGCCGGGCCGCACACCCTGAGCAACTCCGAGAAGAAAAGAGTCCAACCCCTATCCAGGAGTACAGTTCCAGAACCGAGACTGTGCGAGAGGTAAAGCCCCACCAGATCTAACCGGTAGCGCTCCACCTCCCGCACCAGTTCCGGCTCCTTCCCCACAGAGAGGTGACGTTCAACGTCCCCAGAGCCAGCGTCTGCTGCCCGGGTCTGGTCCGTCGAGGCCCCTGACCTTCACTGCCACCCATGTGGCAGCGCACCCGACCCCAGCGGTTCCTCCCACAGGTGGTGGGCCCATGGGCTGGAGAGATGGGAGCCACGTAGCTTGTTCGGGCTGTGCCCGGCCGGGCTCCGTGGCAAACCCGGCCACCAGGCGCTCGCCGACGAGCCCTCCGTCTGGGCCTGGCTCCAGACGGGGGCCCCGGGCTTCCTCCGGGCAGGGTCACTCCATTTCTACCTTGTTTTTCCATTGGGGTTTTCAACATCTGTACTGGTGTTAATTTTTTCCCAATCGTAATTTGATAAGTCATTAAGGAATTCTTGTTCTGAGAAGTGTTTCATGTTACGCTTGACTATAATGCGTGGTTTGGTTTTAGGAATTTTGGTATTTCTTACTGTTGCTACAACACAGTGGTCACTGATGTCGTTTGCAAATATGGAAGCAGTTGAGTACTTGTGAGGGGCATTTGTTAGAATCATGTCTATTAGGGATGATTTTTCCGGGTTTTTAAAATTTGGCCGTGTCGGACTGTCAACAATCTGAAAGAGATTTAATGAGTCACAGTAAGCTCTGAAATCATCAGATGCTGGTTGCAACCAGTTCCAGTTAAGATCTCCAAAGGCTACTAATTCCTTAGAGTTAAAATCTGAAAGGAGTTGCATTAAGGAGGGCAGAGCGCTGCTGACAGCTGAAGGTGTCCTATAACAACCAACAACCGTTATATTAAGTGATTTAGAGACTTCAAGGTCCAAGGCTAAGAATTCAAACTGTTTGACTATTGATTTTGACAGCAGTACATTAACTTGGTATTGATTTTTGATGTAGATTGCTACACCCCCACCTCTATTAGGGCGATCACTCCTAAAAACATTGTAACCACTAATATTAATTACTTTATCTGAAACCGATTTACTCAACCAGGTTTCAGACAAGACAAATACATCAGCGTCTGTAGAGTGAGCCCAGATGCGCAACATGTCCATTTTAGGAACAAGACTGCGTACGTTCAAATGAAAGAACCCAAGACCAGATCTTTCCTTAAAATCTGCCGGGGTATTAAAACTTATAGTAGGAGTATCTGGGCCTGGGTTGGGCTGTACATTCCCTGACATCAACAATAATAAAACAATTAAAAATTTGTGCTTAAGAGATTTCTTGTACGATTCGTTGCTTCTCTGTCCAAAATTTGAGTCTTGGAGCACACCAGAGATAGTGGTAAAGTTGTCGCATAACAACATGGTACTGGACAAGCAGACCAAGTCAACAGAGTCAGAGGGGAAGAATAGGGGCAGAGGGAGTGGTGCGACATTAAATGAACAGCCAGATGCGCACGTGCCTTTAAAGTGTCTTTATATACTTACTGTTATCTTTATATACTTAATTATGAACTGTTTACACCTCTCTCTCTCAATCTGTCTCTCTCTCTCTCTCTCTCTCTCTCTCTCAAGCTCGGGTCTTTTACCAGGCCAAGTTCTGCACTATTCTTTAGTCCTAGATTCAGATTGTATTTATAATATGCATTTTTGGAGGTGCCTGAGGCCTAAGATTTTCAATGCCAACGACTACTCTCATCATTGTTTTGTAATGAAGAATCTCAAACTTATTCAAAATCTTAATTTGTGCTATATTTTTGTTCATGACCAAACACCTGTAAATGAATTGCATTTGCATTAACATGCTTACATGATAACTAAGATGGTGACAATGATAATCACTATATGTGCTAATTTACAGCATGTAAGCATTGCCATTTTGAGCATATTAGCATTAAGCCTAAAGTGCTGTTGTACATAAGTACAGCCTCTAAGAGCCACTAGCATGGCTGTAGACTCTTTATCTTGTCTAATCTTCTCTCAGCCTTAAGTCCCCCAACTTTATTGAGGTAAAATAATAAATGACTGCTGTTAACAGACAATGCAGGATGATAAGCCCCCATTATTGACCAATGCGTTATCTGAAGAACAATGTTAGTGTTGGGTTTAGGTGTTTGTTCAAGAATTTCAGATTTAACAAATTTATGTTTACAGTGTGTTTACGTGTCATGTCTTGTCCAGTATCAATTTTCTATGTTTAGTTGGTTTCTTGTTTTCTGTTGGTTTTCCATTTCCTGTTTTCTTTTGTAGTCTCTGTTCTCTTATGTGTGGTCAGAGAATGTCTAATAAGGGGAGAACTTCCACTCTAGGGAAAATTCCGGGTTGGTACAATGGGGCTTAATAGGGAGTGAACAGGCTCTCCATAGACAGGCTCTGGTGTGGTCTAGCATTGCTTCCCACCTTTGTGATTGTCTGCCCCAGCCTGATGTGTTTCACCTGTTGGAGCCCTTGTGTCACTTCTCTCGTTTCTACTCATTACCTTGTGTATTTATTGTCTGTGTTGTCTACGTCTGATGTGGGACTATTGTTTGGTGTTGTTGAGGTCTGTGCTGTCTTGTCTTTGGATTTATTCGTCTCACGTTCCCTGTGGTTTTGTTTCCTGCCTGGATTACCTCTGGACATTTTTTATTATAGTTTTTGTTTAATAAAGTATCTACTTTGAACTGAACTGTATTGTGTCCAAGCACCGCTATTTTCCGCCTGCACCCATAACACAACGGATTTGGTCAGTTTGACATCATCCTGGTTACCTTCTGCACATCTGCATTCATCATTTGCACAGAGCAGCAGTAGCTTGTCAGCTTTCCTCTCTGGATGGTAGAATTTAACACAATGTGTTTCTGCAATGGGAAGAAAGATTTCAGAAAATGTACATAAAATAATTTTAAAAACTATATAATAATAATGCCTGCTTATCCAGTGCTATCTGAAATATATTGGCAGCAATGAACATGGAGGCATCCTATGTTTCAAAGTGTCTCTGAGACTCACGGTCATAGTATTCATAGACAGACACAGCAGCTGGTTGTAAGACTCCCACTTTCAGCTCCTGATGGATCCTAAAAGTGATCTCCTCTGGTCGTGTGTGAGAAACCTGTGGACCAATGTGAGATAGAGATAAAGAAAGGAAGAACGAGGCAGAGAGAAAAAGTACAGAGGTAGGAAACAGAGATGTCTAACCTTATCCAGGTAGATGATGAGTGAGCCTCTTTCTGACAGGATTGTGTTCATCTCATATTTTGCAATAATGCCGGCTCTTCCTTTAGACAACTACACACACACACACACACACACACACACACACACACACACACACACACACACACACACACACACACACACAGTCAGACAAACCATTATAAAAGACTTGTGAACTGTATGTGAGTATTATGCCTTTGTGTATCTGTACAAGTTCTTACTAAGTCCAGGTCATTTGTGTTAACGGTGAAGCCAGTTAGCAAGCCAATATCCAGGATTGACATGGATGCATCTCTGTCCTTGTCCTTATACCTGTATACATAATGGACAGAATAATTAAATAACAGAACAGGGTAATGTAGGGGCTAGCTGGTTATAAATGTCCATGTTACAGTTTGATTGTACTTACAAAATCTCCATTCTCAGCGTGTATATGTTCTCATTCCCATCCATATCTGCAGGAGCAAAATAATGTTGAGTAATTGAATATTTTGTTTCTCATAAGGTAAGGTACTTGGCAGTAAGATGAATAAAGAAAGAGCCAGAGGGTACCAAATTACCTGGGAGGAGCTGCACTGACAAGTTAAACTTCTGACAGTCACTCTCCTTTTCTTTAGGCAGAGCGTAATACAGAGACACCATCTGTCACATAGATAAAAGTGTATCTTAATATGTGATGAACTAATTGACATCTACTTTAAAATGATCTAAAATAAGTCTTTGGTCTCTATTCAAGAAGGACACAGTGATGGAGAAATAATATGCAAATTTTCAGTTTCTTTTATTTTAGGGAACTTATAGAAAATGTTTCTGTCACATAATGTTAGCTTGGTATTTATGCATACAAACGCTGTAAACTGTAAACATACTGTTAACATTTGTCTTTACAGCATACCTGCCAAGATTTAGGTTGGGGGGGGGGGTATAAAATGGAAACTATTCAGTTCTACTGTGCTTAAATTTGTTGGTGTATTTCAATTTTTCATCCTGCCCTGCTGTTTTGACAACAGCTAAGCTAACAGCTACGTTAGGTTAGCTGGCTGACCAGAGATCAGCTGAGCTGCACACACGCCCCTTGAATTAGTTTGTGGGTTGCCAGGTTGCCAGAATGACGACTGTTTCAACAAATGAGACAAAGTGATTGAGAAATACTGAAATACTGTAGGTCACCTGTACACACAACAGATGATAAAACAACAACAAATTGTACTTACTTTCACCGTTGCTTCTCCTGTGCCTGTTGCAGTTACTGTTACATTCTGGTTTATACCAATCATCTGGGGGATTTAAATATGCAAACACTCACACACACAGGCATCAGCAGAAAATACATACAGAAAATATGAGGAATGATGATCCACTATGTTGTGTGTTTTCTCACTTTAGATGTTCTGGTGAGGTAGTAGTTATCCCTGTTGAAGTAGTACCTGTCAGGCCTTAACCTACCCGGCAACAAGATGGCCACATTCAGATCATAGTCTGGTTCTTTATCACTAGCCCAGTACTCTGCTATAGCCTGGTACACCATTATAGTAGCCTAGAGAGAAAAAGAGTGAGGGAGGGGAACACAATTTAAAAGCCAAATAGGTTATGAGCTAACATACTGTAAGCTGCAGGTATCAAGATGGAGAGAGAGGTCTGTCTTACCTGAGTTGATCCATAGCCTCCGTGAACCCTCTGCTGTGTGTTGAACCATCTGACAACAGGTCTGGCTTCTTCAAATGCCTTTATTAACAGAAGGCAAATCAATGGTTGAAACTATCTGTGGTTGACTTGAAGTGTTCATATTATGCTTTTTGGCTTTTTCCCTTTCCTTTATTGTGTTATATATCTTTTGTGTGCATGTAATGTTTACTGAGTCCACCCCAAAGGGACTTACCATCTTCCAGATAAAACACTGTTCACACACTGCTCCAAACAGCTCTATTGTAGTCCAGCCTTTACTTCAGAGACAAACGTGGTCACTTTGTAACACACGTTATAATGCTCGCCTTAGTGCTAGCGTGGCACGCCCTCATACTCTGCTTCTGACTGGCTAGTAGTCCTTGCCTAGGTACTGTCAGGGCACACCCTCATACTCTGCTTCTGACTGGCTAGTAGTCCTTGCCTAGGTACTGTCAGGGCACGCCCTCATACTCTGCTTCTGACTGGCTAGTAGTCCTTACCTAGGTACTGTCAGGGCACGCCCTAATACTCTGCTTCTGACTGGCTAGTAGTCCTTACCTAGGTACTGTCAGGGCCCGCCCTCATACTCTGCTTCTGACTGGCTAGTAGTCCTTACCTAGGTACTGTCAGGGCCCTCATACTCTGCTTCTGACTGGCTAGTAGTCCTTACCTAGGTACTGTCAGGGCACACCCTCATACTCTGCTTCTGACTGGCTAGTAGTCCTTACCTAGGTACTGTCAGGGCCCTCATACTCTGCTTCTGACTGGCTAGTAGTCCTTACCTAGCTACTGTCAGGGCCCTCATACTCTGCTTCTGACTGGCTAGTAGTCCTTACCTAGGTACTGTCAGGGCACGCCCTCATACTCTGCTTCTGACTGGCTAGTAGTCCTTACCTAGGTACTGTCAGGGTCCTCATACTCTGCTTCTGACTGGCTAGCTGCATACCTAGGTACTGAGCATGTGCGACTCCCAACAAAGATGGAACAGAAGTGAGATACCTCACTGTGTAGCTAAAACAGAGAGCTCAACAATGTGCAGTATGACAAAAATATGGTGTTTTCTGAAAATGAAACCATGTAAATCTATTCTGATATAAACTCTATACACAATTATGAACTTTAAAATTAGCATAATAGGAGCACTTTAACTTTGAAGACTTTAGAAAAAATAGAGATAAGTCCTGATTCTGTTAGAGTTATAGTTTAGATTGAAATCTGCCAGTTTCCAAAGCCTACTATAGAGCTTCTACATGATTGAGAGACACTGACTTTTGTTTCCAGATTTGTGAGGTAGCATTGATGAGGACTCAGTTGTATGTTTTCTATATTATGACGTTGTTGTAAAAAACACAAGTGGGACATGCTCACCTCGGCCTTGACCAGAGCGAGAAGAGCGTAAGCTGTGGCCTCCAGTGTGTAAACGTGTCCCGTAGATACTGGCCAGTGGGACAACTCTGAGGAAGACACACACAAATATATTTATAGTACGATGCTGTACCAAAATGTATTTACTAATAATTCCCCAATCCCTCATCTATATTTAATATCTATTATTTATATTGTATTTAATATCATGTTTAATTTTAACTAAGCTTTTTATCCTTGTAAGGTCATTTAGTCATTAATAGCAAAGATTTATATAGAGGCTTGTGCATATGACAGCCCGACTGAGAAAGGATTTTTAAGGTCAATACAGATATAGAATATATTCAAAAATCAGACATTTGGTCAATAAACATTTCACATTAAGATCATATATTTTGTGAAGTTACGGTATATACTATTATTATCTACTATTAGTTTAAGAATGTTGCTGTGTGACGATACCTGGGGAAGCAAATTTGAGGAGGATCTCCTTGTTCAGTTTGTTTTCATTGGCCAGGGCATATGACGTCATGGCAACAGCATATGAGTAGGTGAGGTGGGGCAAACGCCTTTCCAGATAGGCCACTGCTTTGTGTATACTGGCTGGCAGCATCTGAACAGAAGGAAAAGACGAAGGAAGGAGAAAGGAGAATAATGTGAGAACAGTCGGATAACAGTAATCCATTTATTTCAATCCATATCTGTTCAGGAATGTTGGAACATTTGATCCTGGGAGAAAAGCTGAGACTGGAATGTCCCCTCTCTCTTCTGTGTCTTAGGAGCTATACTGAGCCGCCATTAGTTACAATTACTATTGGGGTGTGGAGTAGTGATGTTGCTCTCAAAACAGACTACTCCACACAGTATCGACCTTTCAAAGCAAGTGTATCGCAGCAAGATGTTTTGGTGCCTCTCTTTAATTCGCCACAATCATGTGACCGACAGAAACAAGGCCTTATTACGTCACACTCATATCAGAGAGGTGTCTGTGACCCTTTTCCACCTGGTATTAAAATCAGTCCTGAGTGATCCGATCACATCAAATGTGTTTTGAGTGACCGCTTGTAATCGGATCTCATTTCCCTACTCTATATGCAAATATGCACGTACATCATTTCTGTTTGCATATAGGCTAGTGGTGTTTTGTTGAGTCTTCCTTTGTCTGAAATAAAGAACCAATTTTAAAAAATGATTCATAATTTTGAGTCGAAAACCCGTCCCTGTTCTTATTGGAAACTGCATAATGTCCTGTGCGAGAACAGAAAGCTGGACAGAAGACTGGAGTAGCAACAGTACCAGCAGGCCAAGGAGGTTCTTACGAGGGGGTCATTATCACTGGTGTGGAGTCAGTAAATTAAGAAATGATAGAGGTGAGGGAGAAAGAGAAAACATTGTTTCGATGTGAGGTACTCACATCAACCCTGGCAGCACATAGTGGGCGAGACTCCTGCATGGCAATGAGGCAGAAGGCCGTCATGGAGGCATCTGACTCTCTTTCTACCACCCCACTCTACACACACACACACACACACACACACACACACACACACACACACACACACACACACACACACACACACACACACACACACATTTTTACTCATATCATGTTTTCATCTTAATTAGCTATTTTTGTAGCACCAAGATGAAAAATGTTTGTCAATGAAATCAGTACACGCACTTGTATTGCTTTAGTGTACACATTTCCAATCTCTCGAAACTCGCCGTCAGTTTGCTGTGTGTAGAGAATCAGAAACTTGATGGCTTCACAGATGTGTTGCCTTTGCATTTCCACCAGATTATCAGCCATGGCAAACACCTTGGCAACATAAGCTGTCAGCCTTAGAGAGGAGAGGAAGCTTAGTTTCATTTATTCACACATAACAAACACCATCCTCACATTCTGAGAATCTAAGTTAGAGGAAGATGTGCAAACAATTACATATGAGTTCATGGATGTTTAGATGCCTCACCAGGTGCTGCTCTCTTTCTGCTGAAACACAGCAAAAGACCCATCATTTTTACGGTAGGCAAGCTCATTCTGGTAGCCTGGACACAAACAACACACAGACACTTTGAGAGTCCTGTTACATTCAGTGATTATAGCATCTGCCAAATGATTCTGCTGGCATAGGTTTCTGTTTGTACTGATAATCCTGGTTAAAACATGGTCTATGAGTCTATGTGTGGCATTCAGACTATTAATTCTCTCTAGCTAGTTTATGTGGGGCAAGGATATAGCATGCATGACTGTCTACCACACTGCCTTTTTTATACCAATTCTGCCAATCAGAAACTTTTAAATCCAACACGGAGGGGAATCAATCAATCATTAATATTTCTGTTATCTGTGCTAATAAATACATCTTTGAGCCCACCGGTCTTGATGTGTTGGAGGGCTTCGTTACGTTTCTGAAAGCCCACAGTTTCCCACTGGTTGGTTTTGTCCAAATATGTGGCTGCAATGACTGGTAGGGTCATGGCGGCCATGTTCGACTCTCCACTTCCGCTGGGCTGGACGATCAGAGAACCCATAGAGTTCCCACTAACGACGTTCTCCACCAGCGCAGAAACTAGTTTTCTCCCTACACACACACACACACACACACACACACACACACACACACACACACACACACAAACACACAAACACACACACACACACAAACACACACACACACACACACACACACACACACACACACACACACACAAAAAAACACACACACACAAACACACACACACACACAAACACACACACACACACACACACACACACACACACACACACAAAAACACACACACACACACACACACACACACACACACACACAACACACACACACACACACACACACACACACACACACACACAAAACAAAACGTTATTATATATCAACAGGAAGAAACAATTAAACAAACAAAAGGTTCCCAAAACTAGTAAGGTGATCATTTACCAATTAAAGGTGCAATATATAATACTGACAACTAGTGTTTAAAATAATTACTGCAGTACAAATTCCCAAGACTCAAAATTCACATTGGCTGAGACTGGAGCATCCAACAATGTTCCTAGACGCTTGTCTCACATAGCCAGACATTACTCCACAGCACAGCGGAGTAGCTAACGTTAGATGATGGCTATATTGAATAATCATAAAAGCCGTGCTCACGCGGAGCTCTGTACCCAACTGACAGACACACTTTTATGACTTAGAATTACCGTAGGAACCGCTAAAAACTCCACAACCTCGCCGGCCTCTCCAAACCCCAGGCAGACACACTTCCTCGGCTTAGAATTATGATAGGAAAAGCTAAAAATACCACTACCTTCCTTTTCCACCCGACTGAAATACACACTTTATTGGCTTAGAATTATGGCAACATTCGCTAAACACACTGCAAACAGAAGGTCCTCTCTTCCTGATTTACAGCCCCGCTCTCTTGGCTTAAAAAAACTCACCGTTGTTGGCTACGGCCGCTGAACAGGCTACACGTTCTAAACAGCCGTGGCCCGCTTGACTGGTCTTCTGGTAACAGGTTAGCAGTTAGCAGGGTTAGCATGGCGGAGTTAGCCAGGACCAATCAGGATCACTTTACTGGCTGTGTCTCAATTGTGTTTGCGAGGAACCAACTTGGGTACTCTAGCTATATAATTCAATGAGAGTAGCTACACAAATGTTGAAATTATATAAAATGCCCATCCCTAATAGCTGTGATAAATTAGCCTGAAACTAATTGTATTTTATTTGTCTTGTTTTGTTTTTTCCTACCACCACCACCCCCCTCCTCGGAGGACAACTTTATTTTTAATAAAGCAATATATTTTATATACACAGTATGTTACATTGAGATTTAGAATTGCATTCAGTGCATTAACGCTTGCCCTACCGTAACCATTGACCCTGTTTGAGTGAGACCCTGGATCCATCTGAAGGGCAGGGGGGATTAAAGCACCATGTATGGAGTGTAACACATAACACATAAAACGCAACAAGGTGACGAACAGACAAAAGAGGGAAGTGAGACAGGACAATAACAGAATTCACAAGACGGGACTGGACAGGACGGTTGACAAACACAAGGATATATTATTAGTGATTGAGTAGAATGATCCGTGATTCACATTGGCTGGTCACGGTTTGCGTGTTGAAGAGAGTTGGAAAAACAAGTTATGCATAAGTGTTGATAGTGTGGATAGTGTGTGCATGTGTGTATGAGTAAAGTGGAAACTGTAAGAAAAATAAATAAATAATTAAAATAATTAAATGATATAAATAATGTTAAAGAAATAGGGAGGGCAGGGTATTACATAATGGAGGAGGGAGGTATATGTTTGGTAATATACACGGCTTGTAATTATGTTTTTGTTGAAATTAGAAACGTTAGAAATGGGGACCAGGTGTCTTCAAAGGCTGACATTTGCTTCTTTCTGTGTCCATTGTGTTTTTCCATTGAAATGTATTCTGAGATTACATTTGTCCAGTGATTGATGTGGCAAGATTTCTTTGATTTCCAGTTTTGGAGGACTGCTTTTTTAGCGACAGCTAGAGAAATGAACAACGGATTCCTGAATTTTTGCGATGGGATTCTGTAGCTCAGGGTGGTGGACAGTGTCTCAGTGACCGTGATCCAGAAAGAGTCAACATTTTCCTTTGGGTGATGTGAGTTCTGTGAATGACTTTGTATTGTATAAGCTGCAGGTTTGTGTTAGCAGTCATGGAAAAGGTATTCTTACAGATTTGTTCCCAGTAATCAGGGGTGGGAGAGAAGGCCAGATCAGTTTCCCACTTGGTTGTTGGGAGTGTTATTGTTGTATTTAGGTTGGAAATCATTGTATATAGCCGGGAGGTTAGTTTTTTTTAAGTTATTAATTTTCATAAGTTCTTCTGTAAGCTGAGAGGGTTGTAATGTGTTGTTGGTGAGTCCGATTTTGTCTTTAATTTTAAGTCTAAGTTGTTCATATTGAAGCAATTCTTCTCTCCCAACCCCCGTATGTATGTGTGAATGTGTTAAATTACATGAAATGGTTGTTCTCAAACAGGTGGTCAAGGTGTGTGATTCCTTTTTGTGCCCATGTGGAGAAGTAAAAAGGTTTGTTCTGTAACATGAACACTGGATTGTGCCAGAGTGGGGTGAACTTATTTATTTCTAGTGATGGTTTTGTGATTTGGTTCGTTTTCCACCAGGCTGTCAGAGTTGAATATATGGTAATGTGTTGGTAGAAGTTGGATTTCTTGATTGATTGTGAAAGGGATGGGAGATCTTCAATTGGGATGTTTGTACATTGGTTTTGTTCCAGTTCCAGCCACGGGTAATTGTGCTTATGTATATTGATCCATTTAACCATGTACTTTAATTGATTTGACAGGAAGTAGCAATGGAAGTTTTGGTGCATCAAGCCCACCATGTGATTTTTTATTTTGTTGTGTTGAAAGTGATATTCTGTTTTGTTTTTGTTTTTTTCAATGAAAATGTGTTGTTAATGAATTGAGAGTTTTGAACCATTTTTCTGTAGGAGTGATGGGGATCATAGAAAAAAGGTAGTTAATCAGGGCTAGGGTTTTCATTTTGACTGCAGCTATTCTTCCAATGAGTGTGAGTGGGTGTTTGGACCAGCGTTTATATTCTTCTTCGATTTTCTTGATGTTGCCTGTGTGAAGTTGGAGGGAAGCGTCCTGACCTCCAAAATCCCATGTGTTATCTGAGAGGGGTAATAAAATTGATTTGTTCCAGTTGATAGGTTAATACGAGACATGGGATAATCTGTTGATGATATGAAAGTTTCTTTAAGTGATACCTGTGGGTTCTGTAAATAAAGTCAAACATCATCTGCATATAAACTGATTTTGTGTTGTTCGTTGGCTATCTGAATTCTGTTGATTATGCCGTTTTGTCGTATTGCTGCTGCAAGAGTTTTAATGAAAATGGCAACGAGGGAAGTCGAGAGAGGGCATCCCTGTCTGGTGCCCTGATGCAGTGTGAAGCTCTGTGAAGTGATTCCGTTAGTGGTAATGGTGGCCCTGGGTGATGTGTACAGTGTTTTAATCCAGTGGATGAACAACTCTCCAAACCCAAACCTGTGAAGTGTATTGAATAAAAATGACCAGTATAGCTTATCGAAACCCTTTTCTGCATCAAGTGAAATGATAATGGTTTTCTGTTGTGTTTCTTCTGATATATTGAATAGGTTGAAAAGTCTGCGTACAATATCTGTGGCATGCTGATTTTTCATGAAGCCTGTCTGATCTGGATGAATGAGTGTGGAAGTGGCTGTTTCTATTCTGGTTGCTAGTGCTTTGGTGATAATTTTCAAGTCTGTATTCAATAGTGAGAGAGGTCGGTAGCTAGAGGGGTGAGATGGGTCTTTGTTGGGTTTTAACATGTCATGGCTGCTGTATTTATGTGTGTGGGTATGGTGGAGGAAGTTTTTATTTCAATAATTACTCTGTTAAATAGTGGTGATAATATGTCCCAAAAGTGTTTGTAGAATTTGGCTGGTAATCCATCTGGTCCGGGAGATTTGTTGCTAAGAATTTTAATGAGGGCTTTGGTAAATTCATTGAGGGTTTCGTCTGTTAAACTTTTGGCAGCTATATTTTGACGCAATCTCAAGGGTTTTGGCGTTGAAGATCTGTCCCTCCCCCCATATAGCGATCTTCGGCAGACCTCCGGATGGCCTCAAACTGACAGTAATTCAAGTCAATGTTATTGCTTTTACCTCCCTAATTGCTCGTCGGAGCATTCTGACTCTGTGGAAGTCACCCCTACCACCGTCGTTTAAAGCCTGGCTATGTGACACATTGTCTTTTTTTAAACTTGAGAAGATAAAGTTTACTCTCAGAGGCTCTACTGACTAAATTTTATTCTCATTGGAAACCGCTGATTAAGTATGTGAACCAGCTTTCCATTAAGGAAATGTCACTGTAGTGGCATAGTTAGTATTTGTCTGCATAGGTTCCCACTTCCCTATACCTCACTGGCTGCCCGCCACACATTCCGCTGCGTTATGGGTGTAATTGAGCCATAGCCCTCACAATCCCTGTTGATCCATAAATCCTAGTAACCTGGCGCGGCGCCCTGGGTGTCAGCAACTACTAACCTCTTTCTACACTTCACTGTCCTTCTAACTTACTCGTTTATTTTCTTTGTTATTTGCTGATTTGTTTTCTGATTTCGCTCTCTAAGAGCTATATATATGTATGTATGTGCGTGCGTACATATGCATGAGTGTGTGTATGCATATATGTCTAGTAATTGACTCATTTATTTTAGTTTTATTTAGTTTTATTTCTTATTATTTACCCCTTTTTGTTTGTTCTTTGTATTTTTTATTTTATTTGTATTTTTATATTTTTGTGTTTAACAGGCCATTGGGCGGGTTGGTGGGAGGGATATTGGATGAAACCACAAAAGGACATCTGTTTTGAGGAACTGTTCATTCTGAAAACACAAAATGGAGACGTATGTTGTACTATGTTGTACTGTTTGTACGCTGTATCCAATAAAATATATGGGAAAAAAAATGTCAGACTTTTTAAGAAGGTATCGATTTCTGATTGTGTAGGTTTGTGTAGGAGCAACGATCTTAATGGTGAAGATGGACAACGGAGAAGTGCTGCGACGCAACAGGAGACATCTACTGGCTGTCCCAGAGCCGGCTAATCCAATAGACCAGCAGCAGCTGCAGTCTGTGGGACCTCCAGTGCAGCTGCCCAGCGGTACCCTACCTGTGGCTAGTATCGGGCACAGAGACAATGCTGCTGATCAGAATCAAACAGACCCAGCTGCGGGGTATGCTCCACAGCCTTCAACTCAACACAGAGCAGTGATGGTGACATCCAGGGGGTGGGAGGTTAGAGTTCCACATAAGTATATAGACACCTAGACACATAGTGTAGTTTCACTTCACACTTGGCTTCCTCTGTTCTATAGAGTTTGTGTAACAAAGTAAAGAAATAATGAGTACGAGACATTGACTGTTAAACCAATATGACATTATGTTCTATGATAAATGTATGTCACACGTTATTAGTACTTATTTAGACAAGATGTGATGAATGACCGGAATGCAGAAATTTGTTTAAATATCTGAGTTCACACTCAGTGTGGTGACACTGAGGTTACACAGCAACCACTCAAGGACTGTTCAACATATCCACATAGGAACAGCAACTATCGAGGGCAGAATAATGCCTACGTTGCTGTGGACCAAGGGAAGTCTACCCCAGAGTAGAGTTAAAGAATGCAAAATTCATGATATCAATGTTCATGTGATGAGATGTGTATCTCAGGTTAAGAATTTTAGTTTACCCACTTAAAGGGGAGATGTAATGATAAGCAACTGCAGGTCACCGTGGTCGCAGTCGTGACGCCATCTGTGTTCGCCTAGTTAATGACTAAAAACGTGTACGCTCGCGAATAAAGAAGAAGGTTAAACTCATGTCGGACTAACGGGTTCTTTCTTAATTATTACCATTAATGACACTAATGCTTACCTGTTCAGGAGGAAATCAGCCAACTTGGCCTCCTTTTGGGCTCCAGGCTGTCTCCATCTTTCAAAAACAACTCCAATATTTACCTGGGGTTTGTCTCTGGTCACGCAACTAGAAACATGCCGCTTTTTTTAGGTCGGGTAGACTGGTCTCCATTGATCCCGTTTTTTTGTTTGCTGATTTCATGGCTGTACTAACGTTACAGCTGTGGCACGCTGGGTTTACATGTTTACAGGTATATCTGGCAACCTGGCCTGGCTGTCAAACTGGGCAGTTGATAACAACACACAGGCCAAAACACAAACAGAAATTTAGTCAGGGAACGGAAATTTCAAAAGGAGAAAATACTGGCATTAGCATTGTTGTCAGAAAAGATAGTATTTCAACTTAGCATGTTTTATTAATAGCTGATGACGCTTTGGGGTCATTTTTGGATTTATTACAGTACACATATTAAATATTGGACCTTTAACACCTATGCAGAGTTCATTGTACAGCCACTGTATGACATAACATGCCGAAATATAACATAATATCTGACCTGTCACCGAGATCTGTGTGCTAGTAGGTGTGTTTCGAACCAAATCTTTGAAAGGAATTCCACTGTTGAGAGTTACTTCTTGTTTACCACCTAAAGGGAGAAACAGTGGACAAGTCGGGGTATTAGGTAGAAAATGGTAAAAACATAATCATAAATTACTATATATTGTGGCTAATTAATGGGTAAACTCACCTACACCTTTAGTAGTGGGGTCTAGGAGTATAATCTGAGAAGATTTAACCAGCACGCCTTCAGGCTGGAAAAACAACAGCAAGGACAAACATTAGAAATTACAACTATTTTGGAGTGATTTAGTCCGTCTGATGACAGATTCCTTTAACTGATTTTAACACAGGAGTTTACAGGTTTACTGTTTCCAACTGGCAGTCAATGTTTTTTTTTAAACATACTATAATTTAATAACATTTAACACATGCATTTTACTGTAACCACAACAACAAAGCTCAACAAGCAGTACTTATTTTAACCCAAATGTTTGCCTTTAAGGACCCCCTTGAAAATGAGATGCTACATCTCAAGGGGTTATTCCTAATAAAGAATTTCCAAAACATGATTCTTTCACTACACCTAACCAAGTTGTTTTTCTGCCTAAACCTATCCATAGCTTTGTCATATCATTAAATGGATAATAACAGTGATTTTGGATAGCCCAGACAAATCAAGCAAGTGACTGCCTATAAAATCCATATACTGTACATTCAAACCATAACGCTGTAAATGTATATGTTAAGTTTAAACTTTTTTTTTTTTGCAGCTTGAACATTAAAGAGAACAGTTCGTACATATATATATATATATATATATATATATATATATATATATATATATATATATATATATATATATATATATATATATATATATATAATAAGATATGACTGAGATTTAAACCCCCTAGATGGAGTCTGTTTTTTCTTACCACCACCAGCAACGTCTTCATGACTCCATCATTGAGCAAAGAATCTTTAACAGCTGCTTTGACCTCAATGTTATATTTTCCTTCTTTCATAGGAATAATGATGAAGGGTACAGCTTGTGTAGTTTGGGCCCCCATTTTGACTTTCTGGCGATACTTCCCACGTTTAAAAGCTGAACTGCATACATGCTCCTCCTCAGTCAGATCCACAAGTACCTTAAAAAAGGGGCAAATATGGAGAAAGAGACTGTATAATATGTAATATGTACTGTTGTCTTTGCCATTTTCTTTGCAAACTCCTGAGAAAAATGAATGAATGAAAAATCTCCGCAGCACTGCTGAGCACGTCTTCTGGAACACATGCTCATACTTATCTGACAGAATAGGTCGATTGCCAATGACTCCCAAAATGATATACACACACACATATATACTTATATATATATATATATATATATATATATATCACATGCACTAGACCGCAGTTGCAGTTTTAATCACATGACTGTTCTATTTAATGTTACGGTTGCAGTCTTAAACATGCAGTAACATCAGGAAACTGACCAACATGACTTGACATGACTGCACAATCACCTTAACGGTCGTCAGTTCTCTAAGTGAGGATGGTCTGGACCTGAAACACCAGAGCAGAGTAACACAGACTTACAGTGAGAGGATCAGGGCTGTTGTTGTGAAGGATTGCCTTAATTTCTAGCTGCTCTTGACGGACAGCAGAGTACGGCAGCCTGAGATCAATGAAGAATTCCTTCCGGACAATGACCTCTAACGGCTCGCCAACACAGATTCCTTTAAGTTGAGATAAAAAAAAAAGATAAAACAAGTAATGAAACAGAGAGAGATAGATAGATAGATAGATAGATAGATAGATAGAGAGAGAGAGAGAGAGAGAGAGAGAGAGAGAGAGAGAGAGAGAGAGAGAGAGAGGTGAACTGTAATGGATGGGAGAGGTTTAAGGCTAGAGGCCCAACTTAAGCACAAGGAAGCTTTTAGTCATTGAATCCTCACCGTGAGTTCTTGACAGACTGATGCCAGTCAACTGCCAGGTTGTCACTGATTCTCTCAAAGGAACATTTTTCATCGATGTTGTAGTGTCACTGAAACAAATACAAGTTTTAACACTTTTAACACTCAGTGTATTATTTGTGTCTATATTTTAGTTGACTCACCAGTTAGGGTTTTCCTGAGGACAAGCAGGCAGTATGATGTCTGACCACAGCCAACTTTCAGAGAAGTAGGTGCGAGAAACAATTTCATTTCTGTCCACGTAACTGTCATCTTCCTCATCTAAAGTGTCATTAAAAATGAGGTAAGATACAGAGGCGGGGAAGAAGAATTCTGAACTGGAAAGCTATTAGAAATGTTTCTATTCGTTATTTAATATTCTAGTCAGGTCAGTTTTAATAAAATAGAGCAAAATCACAATCAGTACAACATGGGACACACTCTATCCTAGGACAAAAAAATGGAAGAGAGGGGAAAACCTGCAAGAAATGAGGGCTCCCTCTCTCTTCAGTATGGAAAAGAGCAGTATGAAGGAACAGATTGAAATATAAAGTAAATGACGTATTAAGTAAAAAGTGTTTCAACTCACTTTTATCTTTCCACTAATATATAGCATGGCAAAGATAAGTATTGTAAAAGTCAACGACACAAGATATCCAACTACAACTACTACAATGAGATTGTGGAGAGCCTGAACTGTGTGACAGAAGATGACTGAATATGTGGTTATTGGCTAGTTTAGAGCTGTGGTTCTTACCTAAGCTGGTTGTGACGTCCATTATAGTAGCAGCTCGTTTCCTCCTGCTGGGGGCCGGGCATTTCAATTCTGGAAACGCAGACAATATCTTTACGAGAACCCAACAAAGTTGTAACTAGACTTGAGTTTTGCTCTGTATAATAGATAGGATGCCTTTAAAAACCATGTGTATTATGTTTTGCAACCTCTGCTGGAATGTGCCCACAACCCACTTCAACCCAACCTTAAGACCTGAGCTGAAGTAGGCCAGTGTGGTAACGTCGACTATCCGGTAAGAAAGAAAAAACTGGTCCCCCTTTTCTTGCATGTCCTTTTTCTTGCCACATTTTGGTACAAAAGCAGGATTGGTCTTTAGGGTTACCCGAAGGTTACCAGGGGTGAATCGTATACAAGCAGGATGCACAGACAGAGTGAGATATCGCTCACATGTTTATCTGTTACTAACACCATAACCCTGCGGGGTCCGTGGTGCACAGGGTTCAGTCTGAGAAAAGCCATCCAATGCTAAAGATCTCTTATGTACAGCCTGCCACCAATAGTGCTGACACCATCAGTCCCAACTTTCTGAGACACAGACCGTACAGACCTGTTTCCCAACCAAATGTCCCAGAGTGGAACTAAAAGTGTCCACTCTCTGTGAGCAAATTTAGTCAGACATGGAAAAGTTGTGTCCCTTCTCGGTGTTAACTCACTCTTTTCCTTGTTGACCACAAAATCCAGATTGGATTCCACCCTGACTCGTAATGATATATCAGTGTGTCTGTAAATACGAAAGGGGGCTTAACCCAAAGTTAGACATTGAAAGGAATGCTGAAGGGAAGAAAAAGTGGTAAAAATCAGTGTCACCTTGTCTGTAGGGAGTTCCAGAAGCTGTGTTTGACTCAAACAACAGACCAGCATCGTAGAACACACCCATTCCATCCTTCCCTCCACCTGGTGTGCAGCCGGTGTCGTACTTCTCTACAATATCCCACACCTGAGCAGGGCGAAAGTCATCACACACACAAATACAACCAGACAAGCCATAGGGTTACACTAGTTACACAAGTTAAACAGACATATCTATAAACTCACATGACAGTTCTGTTACGGCATTAAACACATTTACGAGACGCATTGACACATGCAATGTATTTACTGCAGGACCAGTGTTGTATAAAGTACTAGAAAGCAATACTTGAGTAAAAGTACAAGTATCGTACTAGAAAAAGACTTCGGTAGAAGTGAAAGTTACCTTTTAGAATATTACTTAAGTAAAAGTCTTAAAGTATCTGATATATACTGTACTTAAGTATCAAAAGTAAAAGTAAAAGTTGTTTTTTTTAAAAGCAAGCGGTTAGAACTTTTATTGTGGCTTTCTTATAGTAAAGCATAAAGCATATTCAGGGACTTTTCAGGCACAATTCTCTTAAGTTCAAAGAACAAACAGCATATGTTTAGAGCTGACATCAATGTACAGAAACATTTCTTGCAACACGGGTGTATGACATCTTCACCACTACCCTGTTCACCGAGTTCACCACTATTGTTGGGGTGGTTGCAGGGCTCAACATAAAAAAAAATCCCCACTGGCCCCAGGGGCCAGTAGATCAGAGTTTTGCTGGCCGCTTCTACATTTTTACTGGCCCTGAAAGAAATATCATAGGTGATATTGGAAAAGGACAAAAAAGCAGGAAAAAAGCTAGCCACTGCCACTGGATGTTGTGCCATTAGCAGCAAAGCTAGACCAGGGGTCATCAACTACATTCAAATAAAGAAAATAAAATTATACCTAATACGCATCATCTTGTCATCTTGATATTTTCACTTTCTTACTAAATTAATGCTATATTTTTTACATTAGTAAGCAAACCCCTAAAAACATGGAAAATCCGTAATGATAACTAGATAGGCTACTTAACTAGAAAATGATCTCAGATTAGTCCTGTATGCCTAATTTGAAATAAGACGATTCTGTTGCTAAATAATACAACTGGCAACATCGTCAACAATGAAGAACGCGGCGTCATTCACGTGCATATTAAGTAGCCACATGTATTTGTTTTGGTCTTAAAATACATCCATACCGCTCCAGCGGAGAGGATGGCTCGTTTAGACAGCAGCTACGTTTACAAGAGTTTGTCCAAAGTTCAAGATTGGTTGCAAATTAAGACAGTTAGACTACAAACTGACATCTTTCATTTTAGCTTGTTTGTAAAGTCGCTGTTTGCAGAGTAGAGCTGTGTTTGCACAGCGCGGTGGACGAGAGGGGACAGCGCAGACTGAGATATGGTTTCTACGTGTTTCTGCCTGTAGAACAGGTATGTGGGTTATTGATAAGTATTGACTCTTTAATCATGGAGGTTTTATTGTAGGCTACCTTCTTACAGTAACGAGTGTAGCGTTAGTTCATCTGCGCCATCGGTGATAAATAATCCTCGGTAACGTTTCCAGTCAGTACATGTGCTGCGTGAAGTAACGCACACACCAGTGACTATGGCTGCAACCAGCCCGACATACGTTTTTACTGGCCCCGGGCGGGCCATCGGGCCATTGCTTATGTCGAGCCTGGTGGTCTACGATAACGGGAGGTCCTCCAGTAGGTGCTCATGCTTCCATGGCGGTTTGCAACAAACAAGCGCTGAAATAGAGCGCGCGGCGTGCGGAGCGTGCGTAATGCAACCTAGGAGCAGTGATTCGCCAAACCTCCCTTATTGCAGTCCCACACATTTCTTCTAATTTTATTTTTTAGTAACGAGTAACGAAGATGCTTAGTGGAAATATAACGGAGTAAAAGTATACATTTTATCTAGGAAATGTAGTGGAGTAAAAGTGAAAGTTGACATAAATTTAAATAGCGAAGTAAAGTACAGATACGTGAAATTTCTACTTAAGTACAGTAACGAAGTATTTGTACTCCGTTACATTACAACACTGTGCAGGACAAATTTATACTGGATATTATTTCAACCCAAACACTAACAAACATGAAAGTTAATGTGTCATTTTTTATACATAGCATTTTTAAATAAAACTACTGTCAACTATTTTTGTTAAATATAAGATTAAGAAATTACCTTTTTCTGGGTGAGACGGTGCTTGTTGTTTAGGACATAGATGCCTTTGTCAACTGCCACCAGTCCCACTGTGGCCCCTGGGTCTCCAGTGACCTTCAGACCAAACATCCTGCGAGGCTCATAGGACGGGTTGGGTCTGGATGATTCCAGCCTCAGCTAAATGTAAAGGGGAGGTCAATGAATGAGGCAACGTTAAAGCAGTTACACATGTAACCCGTTGAAATGTATTCATTAATATAAGATATACAAGTTTGAATAAATCATTTCATAGTTTAATAAATAGAAATAAAGGTTAAAAAGTTAAGATTCAGCAATGAAGTTATTATTTGCATATTGGGTAATGTTCATGTTTCACTAAATACAGCATTTAAAAGGTTACATATTTGTTGTGTAATAATATATGTGAAAATGCTTTGAAACTGCCTGTAAGAATAGGAATAAAGAGTAATAAAGTGAATTTATTTTATTTCTGAAAGTTTTGTGAATGAGCCAATCACATTTTAGTTCAAAGTAACAAGGAAGTGAGTAGAGCGAGAGAAACGTAAGGATAACGATGAAAACAGGAAGCAGAAAATAGCAAAGAAACGAGTAAGAGGGGAGAGAAGTGTGTTGTCTGCTGAATGAGAAATACTTGAGGTTAATGTTAATGTAATGCTCCAGTTTAGTGAGAATGTTAAACCAGGACTCTTATACCAAACGTTAATGGTGATAGTTCTGTCTGTTTCAGTGGACTGCTCGGCACAAGACGACAGAAAGAAGTTTGAGTTAGCTGCTGGCTAGGTGGCTAGTGCTTTCCTATGGCTGCTATGCTAACAAGCTAGCGGCTAGCGGCCTGGACTAGTTAAGCCTGTGTAGAACTGTGAGACCGACGGCGGACAAAGACCTCAACGGAGCGGGATAGCGTTACAGAGTGTGGACTTTGCCGAGTTCGTCAGCTGTGTGTCTTCTCTTCAACCGTTTTCTCTTCATCGTGGATCTTCTCGTCATATCTCCTCTTGCTGTCGCCTTTCATCCTGCGTGTGTGAAGCTACATTCCCATGAGTACAGGTACTCTTTTGTTTTAGCCTGCGTGGTGGAGCCGCCATTTTGCTAAAGGCTACAACGTACCCGAGCTACATACAGGCCGGCATCGTTTGGACATTTGAAGGGTATTTCAAGTTAGGCTAGGTTATTGCCGGCTATTTTATTTTCTTGGGCCCTTATGTTTTAAGTGAAGTGATTTTTTGCAAGATACATTTAATTAATAACCTACTTTTATCTTTTATCTACTTTTATGACACAGTTGTGGTTAGTGACTATTTGGATATTTTAAGTTAATTAAGAAAAAGAATATTTTTGGTTTAGAAGTGGAAGTGGTTAAAGGATAAAAGTAATTCATATACATTTCATTTCATGTTAAAGTGTGAATGGTAATTTAAAGGGAAATTTAATATTTAGTATTTCATACAATAAGCTAGTGGTTACACACACTCAAGTTAAACTCCACTAAGTTTCTTAGAGAAATCCCACTTATTTGATTAATTGGATAGAAGTTTTAAAGAACTCAGGATGGCCACCTCTCACTATAGCCAGCCACGCTAGAGAGGTGCTACACACACAATCTTACTATCTGTGTCTCACCGAGCCCACGCAGGAGTCCTTTACATCCACCCAAACAGAGTCTGATACCACTTCATTGCCATTTGTGTGGTAGTAGGCTATGATGCGGAATGATGGCAGCATTTCTTTGGTAACGGTGACTTTGAGGGAAATCACTACATGGCCTCTTGTCCTTAAACGGCCATTTTTCACCAGTTGACCTCTGCTCAGGATCTATGGACATAGATAACATCAGTTCTTATCCGACATGTATAGACTACACAGGTTGTGGGATGCAACAAAAAGACTTGTATATGCACACATGCAGGTGTAAAACATCTCTCACCAGGTATGTGATGTCATTGTCATGATTTTCCTGCCTCTTGAGGATGAGGGTGACTTTCAGGGTGTCTCCTAATTCCAGCTCAGCTGTATCCACACCTGCAAATGTATCATGTTGTGATGAATGTTGGACACTAAAAATATGTAGTGCATGGTGCATACATCGCCAAAGCCATCACATTTTTTCAACATCTAATGTTATTTCAGGATGTCTCTTACTTATGTGGATGTAGTTGTTACTTCGAGTGGTATATGGGAGAGCTACCATGGTGGCTGATGCTTGCCTTTCACGTGAAATACGAGGATCATTGGTCCTTGCCTGCAATTAACGACACAGGTCAGCATACACATACCGCTGAATAAAAAAGTCTCAAGTCTATCCTATCCTGTGGAGACCTTGCCTCACAGTAGCCTAGTGATAAAAAAAAAAATCACTTTTATGGACTAACAAAAAGACATACACTAACAAGAATTGACGAGAATTTTCATACAATAGCTTGACAGTACAACAAAAAGCCGGCCATTGGTATGCTACTTTGTTTCGTTTCATAGCTGAATTAAATGTTGTCATTTAATTGAGCAAGGTACGCTACACCCTGCAGGGCCCTGCTACGCCCTGCTACACCCTGCTATGCTCTGCTAAACCCTGCTACGACCTGCAGTTCCCTGCTACGCCATGAACTATTACAACCACTAATCATAGTTCCATTATCTTTTGTGACTATAACTTCTACTGTTCATCACACCCCCAACCAGCACCATCAGACACTGCCTACCTAATGCCTGGCTCACACTACAGGAGTTTTAGGCCGATTTATGCCCGATTTACCCCTCCCGAGAATCTGAGAAAAAATCTTGTCGAGGACCTCGATCCGTTCCAATTTTCGGCGCAGATTATCTGGTAATGTGAGGCGTTCACAGATCGAATCTTGCACCTCCCGATCTGCTCGCAGACACATCGGGGCCACCCCGATAATATCAAACATGTTTGATATCTAGGATTATAATCGGGCGTGAAACGACTATGATTACGTCTGTACTTCCACAATAGCCAATGAGAGACAGGTCTGCAAGGAGAAAGAAGTGACGGAAACTTTTGAAAATGTCCGCGAAAGCAACTGTAGTACGAGTCCGGTGGACAACTGAGTTGGAAGAAAGGATGGTGGAGATGTGGCAGCAGCATGAGTGCCTGTTTAATGTCTCATCAAAAGAGTCTCATAATGGGAATGATAAAGAGAAGAGCTGGGGGGAGATGGCTAGAGGATGTGGACCTACCGGGTCAGTGTACAAAGTTGCTAGCGCACTAGCTAGCAAATGTAAACATTAGATCTAGGTCAATGATCATCTGCTACATGCTGAAGAACAGACAATCCATGGTGACCCCGTCTCCCCAACCATTTTCTCGTCCACGCTCGTTTTATTTTCTTTTGTTTCTTATTGGTACAAAGAATAAGTATTACTAAAGCAAGTTGCCGTGACACAGTATCCATTTTGTTTACATGCGCTTCCCCGTGAGATCGCGTCACGTGAGGTGCTAAAACTGGCGAGATGATCTTAAGAACATCTTGTAGTGTGTGATGCCCCACTATTTTCAAATCTTGTAGTGTGAGCATGTTTAAGATTTGAGGGAAGAAAATCTGCAAAGATTCTCCTCAAGTGTGTGCTGCAACCAGATTTCAAAAACGGTTAGGATTTTAAAACTCCTGTAGTGTGAGCCAGGCTTAAGTTTTAGAGTGTGGTCTGGACCTACTCTATTTGTAAAGTGTCTTGAGATAACTCTCGTTATGATTTGATACTATAAATGAAATTGAATTGAATTAAAATAACATCCAATAAGAATCGGCTCAAACTACATCTGAACTTAAGCTGACAATGGCACTGACTGTTTTCATCCGCCTTACTCTATTCTGTTTATATTACCTAAAGCTGCATTATTCAATATTTTTTTAATCAAATCATCTTCAGAAACAGAACATTACCATTAAATCATTGCCTATATTCCATTTCCTTAGGGACTATTCGTTATTTATTTCAGGGGCCACCGGAGGAGTTTCCCAACAATGTATTGTTGCCTTTTGTACTGGTTAGCACTTGTAAAAGATTAACATTAATTTTACAGTTATGACAGAAGTGATTAAACCTCTTCATTCTCATTTTACACATCACAGTCCTCTGTTATGGTGTGGGGGCCATATCAGTAGATTTACTCACTAACATTGTTGTGGAAGCACAATAAGCATGGAAACTAAATGCACACTTCCTGCATTACTGCATTACTTCAAACACTAAGTTAGTCTTCTAGTAAACTAGTATTCACATGAAATAAAACAATAAAACATTAAGACCTTTCAACAAAGGACTGGACAATTTAACAAATAATCACCGGGACCGAAAGGATATTTGAGTCAGGTATGGCTGCAGCCTGCAGACCTCCCGTCTAATGCCCTGCTGGCTTGGTGCTCTCCGTGGCACGAGCTTCAACTTTTCAAAATAAAAGCCTGCATCTGGTCCACTATGTTTTCGTACGGTGTTTTGGATGTTTTTGAACTAAACAGTATGGCAATCATGCTAATGAATAAAATATTTTTTTCAGCAGATGTGTTAGTTACAACACAACGGAGCCAGCAAAGCAGTTTTGTGTTTATATGTGCGAGCGGGATTTATTCAGTTTGGGAAATCCCACGGTCTCTAAAGCTACAGCTCATGTCTGGCTGACTAAACAGGGAGGGACCCATCTGCTAGCGATAGGGTCCGAGACTGAGAGAGCTACATGGAGCTACATGGATAAATATGCACCACACAAGCCACTTTGAAATTTTGCTGTTCTCATGAATACAAAAGCTGGGTGACCCTACCCCCTAGACAAAAAAAAATTGGATGACCCTCCCATTAACAAAGAATAAAAAGACATGATTGACCCTATTATCCTCTGGTGGTCCATTCCATAAATACCGAACGGTCCCTTATAGCTTTGTTTTGGAGAAGATATCTTGGTCTTGCTTAAAGATGCTTGACTACAGTATGTTCACCATTTACATACTGTACAGTAAAAAAGTTTGAGCAGCAGAACCAAGAAAATCAGCTGTGAAATCTTCAAATCTGCATAGAGCGGAGCTGAGTGATAGCTCTACTTGATTAGACCAGTACAAGTGAATATCAAAAATTTTGATTACTGTAGGTTTTAAAGGTTAACTGGTTGAAGGGACTGATGGGAACAACAATCTTAATGGTTTTTATGGTCATGCATAGAATCGAAGGCGTACCCTCGCAGACCCCTCTGCATCTACACCGGACCCTACGCCGTAGCCTGACGTGCATCTCTCGAAAAATGTAACTGCACGTCGCAGCGACGCACGTCGCTCGGTCGTGGCTTGGTAGGGTTGCATTTCCCCAGACTCATGTCCTGGTTCTCGTTCTTCATAAACAACATTTATTTAAACAACAGGCTACGGCGAAAGCTCTGCGTGGAGCCTCCGCAGAACCGTAAAAAGGCCTTTAGTCCAGTATTAAAGGGGTGATAGAATGCAAAACTGATTTTACCTTGTCATAGTTGAATAATGACAGTTTAGTGGGTAACTAGGACATACATAGAACCTCTAAATCCCATTGACATCTCTTTTCTCTGCAAATCTCACTATTTGAAACTGCCTCTGAAAACGTGTGAAATCTCAACGAGCCCCATAGTTGACGTCAACTATTGCGGCTCCTCCTCATTTGGCTCTAGTCTCTCTCTTTGTCACGCCCCAACATTTGCATCGGCTACACAGCTGACCTGAGATCAGTTAGTCTTCTGAATCTACGTCGTGCAGATCTCAGAAATTGTATACATTGTTTATATGCTATTTTACCATTAAATTCACTTCTGAGACTTTTTTATGCGAGAAATCAACTATGTAGAGGTCAAATACGGGCCGTTTTACGAAAAGTGATGTAATTGCAAATTTTGTCCGACTGTGTGTCGGAGTTCAGAGGCCGGTGCTGCCTGTGTAGCTGCCTCGCCGCCCGGCCTGCCTTCCTTCACAGACCCCGGCCTGCTGTGAGGTAGATGGAGCTCCGTTACGGCTGGCAGCCCACAGCACTCCATACCCGCGCAAAGTCACCGTTTTGGGCTAATGGACTACGAAACGCCGCTGCCCTGACAGAGCTCCAGGGCCTCCAACTCCCCTCTTCCTGCTAGCTAAATGCCCGGTGTATGTGAGTGAAAGCGCGGTCAGCCAGCTTGTTACGCCAGCATTCTCTTACCACAGGTTCCAGTTAATCTTTTAATGTGTGTAATTATAATGTGTTGAGTTATTTAAACAAACGATTGGGGAAATAAACGCCGCTTGTCCGTGAGTCTCATTGATGAGCCTGCGGCTGGATGGAGCTCTATCAATGAGAGCTAGCTAGCCTCCTCTTAGAATTCCTCTGGAATTCACAAAAATTCATTAACTTGAAATCTGACACAGTTGTTAGCTTTATAAGACATTTAGTTAGATGTTGTATACGTGGCGTGACATGTGTGTAACATGTGGTAAGAGATTGCTGGTGTAGCTTGCTGACCGTGCTCTCACTCTCACACAACGGGCCATTTAGCTAGCAGGAAGAGGGGAGCTGAAGGCCCTGGAGCTCTGTCAGGGCAGCGGTGTTGGTAGTCCCTGCTGTGGGCTGCCAGCCGTGACGGAGCTCCAAGTACCTCATAGCAGGCCGGGGTCTGTGAAGGAAGGCAGGCCGGGCGGCGAGGCAGCACCGGCGGGCCGCGAGGCAGCACCAGCGGCTGAACTCCGACACACAGTCTTACCAAATTAGCAATTTTTTACTTTATTGTAAATAATAAAGTGACAGTTACAGGATATTTCACTATTGAATGTATATTTTTCATGATTTTAGCTAAGCTTTGGCCTGCTGCCTCGAAAAAATCATGCCAGCTCTGATAACCCCTGATCAGTCTGCAGTATTTGGTACAATTAGCACAGTCCTAGTCAAACCAGTACACCTCGACCCCTTCTCTGCCCTCTTCGGAATCTCTCCCACACTCATCACGTCTAAAACCGCAAAGCAGGTGATTGCATTTACCACACTCCTCGCTAGGAGGCTCATTCTTCTTAAATGGACTCACTCCTCCCCTCCCACACATAACAGATGGATTGTTGAGGTACTGCAATGTGTAAGGATAGAAAAGATCAGGTATTCTTTAAGAAGCTCCCTTAAGACTTTCCGCAAATTCTGGCAACCCTTTTTAGCCCATGTCAACACATTAGATATCAATGAAGAAACTGACAAGTTTTAACTGAGCCCTGAGCTAATCCCCCTCCCTCCCTTCTTGAATGTTATTTATTTATTTATTTTTGTTTTTTGATTTGTTCTATCGAGTATGAGTGCTGTGGGTTCTTTTGTGGGTGGGCTATAGGGACCTGAAAGACCAGGTCCAGTATATGGGTTTGAAGCTCCTTTTGTTAACACTTATCTGTAAGATACGTTGTTTATGTGAATTTCACTAACTTGGAAAAATAAATAAAGAGATTGGGGGAAAAAATAAATAAATAAAGAGTTATTACATCATTGTAAAACATACTTCATTAACCTTTGCTAAACGGGCTGCAATGCAAAAAATATATATATAAAAAACCGAAGGACTTACGGTGATTGTCAGTCTTGGTTCCCTCCCTGTATTGATGGAAAGCTTTGCCAAGCCGTTGGCTGTGGTTAAAGCCTCCACCTGGCCTGGGTCGACCACCAATGGAACACGGTCTGCCGGAGTGCCATCAGGATTCACAACATCAACCTGCCATCAGAGACACAAACAGCTGAACAATCAGAAAAATGTTATTAAAACATATTAAGGTCACTTATGTTATAAGAATAGTTTCAATGCAAACTGCACTAGCCGTGCACTGAGTGTAATGGCTTGCAGTAGATCGTATATAGTGACCCAAATGGGTGAATTTCTCTTTTTCTCTGGAATATCACCTGTTTGAGAAAATCTGCCTTTGTTTCATAATGACAATCCATGACAGATGAAAACATTTCATATTAATTACAGTTATGCAACTTTTATATTCAGAATATATTTCCATCTGTGTTTGTATCTGAGCTTTGTAGAGTAACTGTATTCAGTAATGGAATGTTTTCTGTAAAGGATTTTTCTTATTTAATTAACCATACTTTCGTAAAAAAGTACTTTACCGCAACTTCGAAGAACATTCCTGGGGTGAAATATTTGGGAGTTTTCTTAAAGGTGATAGTGTAAGGTGATGTAACAATCTGGATACTTCTCAACTCCGCCTCCACCATTTCACCACCTGTCAATGAATGCAGAAACACAAAACTTATTTTAACATCTATTTACTTTCTTTTAGATTAACTGATACAGAACAACGTATCCTCAAATCTGTATTTTTCTTGAGACTGTGTGTTTGTGCTTGTTCACTATGTTTGATCATGTGTGGGTCAAATTAACTATCAGTATTAATATCATTATTATTATTATTATTATTATTATTATTATTATTATTATTATTATTATTATTATTGTCCACATTGCTGATATGAGTTATTTTGTGGGGGAGGACAACGCTCTGTTTGCCTTTGCTAGCCAAAGACCAAATAGTGTGTACATGGTTCAAAAGATGATCCCCATGTTGCCCAGGCTGCTATAATAATAATAATAATAACAAAACAAAAACAATGACATTAATAATAATAATAATAATAATAATAATAATAATAATAATAATAATAATACTAATAATAATACTGACAGTTAATTTGACACACACATGATCAAACATAGTGAACAAGCACAAACACACAGTCTCTCTTTCTTACCGCTCTCCATCAGCACACTGACAGCTACATATATGGAACTCCCCACCAGTTCAAGGATGTTTGGGTAGGTCTGTGTGATGTGCTCTCTCTCCAGTTTGACCACTCCAATACCTTCACTTATCTAATGTGACATAATCGAAAAATGCATCTTGAAATACAAGCCAAGCTGCATAACATATATGCATACAGCAGAATAACCAATCAACAGACGTCGAAGTATGTGATCACCTGCACTCTCTGAACAGAACTTGGAAAGCTGTTCTTACGATCGTCTTGCATAACCCCAAACACCACGTAGGCCGTCCCGTCTACCTCTTGACCAAAGAGATACCTAAATCCACAAAAGAGGGACAAGGTAAGTAAAAGAAAGTAAATAAAAAAAAACATCAATTGACTAACAGACTAAAAGAGTAAGAGGCCCAACAGCCTCTGAACATCCCCCTTTAGTCTTTCCTGCAATCAATCTCCCAATCAGGTCTCTAGCCACGAAACCAAAACCTTCACTTACCCAGCTTTGATGTTGACGGTGAGCTCTCGACTGTCCACGTAGAAGAAGGAGCTTTCAGGTATCAGTTTAACTTCAAAACTGGGCAGCACTGTAACATGAAAGGAGTTTTATTGTGTGTATTAAAATAAATTAATGTTAAAGTTTTTTAAATATTATTCATGAATACGTTAAATAAAAGTGCAGGTCATGGGGCTCACCATATTCTTTGACCTCGAACTTTGCAGAATAGCTCTGCTGTGGGTTGCTCTCGAACTTCGCCACCACTTTCCACAGTCCAGTACTACACACACACACACACACACACACACACACACACACACACACACACACACACACACAACCACACACACACACACACAGACATCATTATTAGGGCCCGAGCGCCGACAGCGGCGAAGGCCCTATTGAAACTGAAGGAATTATTATTCTTTCTTTTTCCCGTCAAATGAATTGGCTTTTTGAGGGGCTTAATATATTCAAAAACTCACCAAATTTGGCGGTAGCATCAAGTCTGGTGAAAATTTACGTATTTTAACGGTTTCGTGAATAGCCGCACAAAAATGGCTCGCTGGCGCCCCCTAGAAAGTTAAGAAAATTGAGCCCCTGCAGTGTGTTTAACGTAGACTCATGAAACTCGGTACACATATGTAACATGTCAGGATGCACTTCATTGGAGCCATACCCTAAACCCAACAGGAAGTCCGCCATTTTGAATTGAAAGTTCGAAATTAGTGCGATTTTGGCCATTTCCACATGTCGCACTTTAACGAACTCCTCCTAGAGATTTCATCCGATCAACTTCAAACTCGGTCTGTGCCATCTTAAGATGTTAAAGATGAAAAGTTGTTAAAAGAAAAACTTTTCGTCATAGGGCGTGGCCGTGGCGGGGCGGCCATTTTGCGTGTTTAGCGATGAACAAAGAAGTTGTTGTAACTTGAGTGTACGTTGTCGTATCTGCCCGAAATTTCTAACGATTGACAAGGGTCCATGCCTGAGGACACCTAGAGGGCAAAATTGACTTTTGGTCATAGCGCCCCCCGCTGGCAACAGGAAATCTGCCTTATATGACAAACATCATCCGATTTACATGAAACTTAGAATGTGTGGTCTACTGGTGATACTGAGCCGCCCCCTATAATATGGCCACGCACACTTACTCAGGCCACGCCCCCTTTGATAACATTTGAACCGTTTAAGGTAGTCTTGTGTGAGGTGTGATTGAACTCAGCAGAGACTTCTTTCTTCATTGGTGAATGTTTGACCCGCCCCCTATGCTTAAGCCCCGCCCCCTTTCTTAAAATTTGAACCATTTAAGATAGACCCTTGAGTGAGGTATCATTGAACTCAGCAGAGACTTCCTTCTTCATTGGTGATGGTTTGGCCCGCCCCCTATGTTGAAGCCACGCCCTTTTTAATAAATGCTGACCCATATAAGGTAGAGTCTTGTGTGAGGTATCATTGAACTCAGCAGAGACTTCCTTTTTAATTGGTGATGGTTTGACCCGCCCCTTATGCATTAGCCACACCCCTTTTCACAGCTAATGAACCGTATGACGTAGAGTCTTGTGTGAGGTATCGTTGAACTCGGCGGGGAGTTCCCTTTTCATTGGTGACAATTTGCGGCGTCTGAGTGATGCGCAAATGCACGGTCGCAAGGAGCGCAGTCCGCAGACCATTTTGAGTGTTTAGCGATGAACAAAGAAGTTGTTGTAACTTGAGTGTACGTTGTCGTATCTGCCCGAAATTTCTAACGATTGACAAGGGTCCGGGCCTGAGGACACCTAGAGGGCAAAATTGACTTTTGGTCATAGCGCCCCCCGCTGGCAACAAGAAATCTGCCTTATATGACAAACATCATCCGATTTACATGAAACTCAGAATGTGTGGTCTACTGGTGATACTGAGCCGCCCCCTATAATATGGCCACGCACACTTACTCAGGCCACGCCCCCTTTGATAACATTTGAACTGCTTAAGGTAGAGTCTTGTGTGAGGTGTCATTGAACTCAGCAGAGAGTTTCTTCTTCATTGGTCATGGTTTAGCCCGCCCCCTATGCTTAAGCCACGCCCCCTTTCATAACATTTCAACCGTTTAAGGTAGGACCTTGTGTGAGGTATCATTGAACTCAGCAGAGACTCCATTCTTCATTGGTGATGGTTTGACCCGCCCCCCTATGTTTAAGCCACGCCCCTTTTCATAAATAATGATCCGTTTAATGTAGACCCTTGTGTGAGATATCATTGAACTAAGCAGAGACTTCCTTCTTCATTGGTGATGGTTTGTCCCGCCCCCTATGTTTAGGCCACGCCCCCTTTTATAACTAATGACCCGTTTGATGTAGACCCTTGTGAGATATCATTGAACTCAGCAGAGATTGCCTTTTAATTGGTGATGGTTTGACCCGCCACCTATGCTTTTAACCACGCCCCTTTTCACAGCTAATGAACCGTATGACGTAGAGTCTTGTGTGAGGTATCGTTGAACTCGGCGGGGAGTTCCCTTTTCATTGTTGACGATTTGAGGCGTCTGAGAGCCGCGCAAATGCACGGTCGCAAGGAGCGGAGTCCACCGGTAACCCCGACGCGTGCCGAGGCGTGAGGGCCCGTCCATTGCTGCTCGCAGCTTTAATTATTATTATTATTAGGGCTGTCAGTTTAACGCGTTATTAACGGCGTTAACGCAAACCCATTTTAACGCCGACAATTTTTTTATCGCGCGATTATCGCATAGACAGTTAAAGAAGGACTAACGTTCTTTTGGATCTAGCTAGACCGGAAGCAAAATTACGAATCCCACTATGGCCACGCGGCATAAACATTCAAATGAAAAATAACACTCAGTAGCCTAGCTAACCCGTTTCACACACAGACAGACGGAGACAGGCAGACACAGAAACAAACAAACACAGACACGCAAAACGGCTGAGCGGAGACACGGGACAGTGGAGAGGATCGCAAATGGAGAAGAGGAAAGAGAACACTGAGAAACATGGAGAGACGCTAGTTAGCTTGGAAACGATCTAAGTGGAATAACAAAGCTGAAGAGGTGTAGCTACACTACGGCACTTTTCCTGTCTAACAGCTGTGGTTTAGAAAAAAACGTGCTAGTGTGCCTGGCTAAAGTTGGAGCTAACTGACTAGCTAGCTAGCTAAAGTTGGAGCTAACTGACTAGCTAGCTAGCTAAAGTTGGAGCTAACGGCGGAGAGTTGCTGGTTCGGAGGACGCTGATTTTGGACCGGAGAGGACGACAGCGTGTTTCCCTGCTGAAGAGGACTTTGCCGTAGCTGGTGACTGGTTTTGGTTTTCGTGTTTCAGCTGTGTTTCTGGGACTAACAGCTAACTGTAAGTGGGATTTCTGTGTCTTTGCTTCACTGAAGATAACGGCCTGCTGGCTGCTGCACGTCCACATGAGCCCGCAACTTTTTTTTTTTTTTTCTCCTCTCGGCGTGTGTGTGTGTGTGTGTGTGTGTGTGTGTATGTTTGTGTTAACACAGTGGTTTAATAGGGTTTGAGTAAGTTTTACATTGAAATGCTGTAGGGGAGGAATCATTTTGTGTAGCTGGAGTGTTTTAAGTGGAAACTGATAGAGAAACTGGTAAAGGGGTAGCTAGTTGTGTGTAATATCATTTGAAGAAATATTGCAGTTAGCCTAATTGAAGGGTGTGATTTGGGTTATGTTTTTTTTGTTATTCAATCTAACGGCTAAATGTTATTTATACATTTAAGTTATTGTTCAGTAAACAATACATTTTTTGTTAAAGAGTTGTCTGGGGTCAGTTATTCCAATACAGCACAATAGATTTGCTGGTTAAAAGTAGGGTGGTATATGACTAATCCAAAATAGGTAAACCTTCGTGGTAGCTACCTTAAAGAAATGAAATCAAACACTTCATCATTCCAGTCTGAAGTTACGTATTGCAGCTTGGGCATTGCACTTGACAAAGCAAGTTTCTCAAGTCAAATATCCTATATGGCTTTAATAGAAAAAGGTATTTTGAAGCATCATGATGCATCGTGATGCATCACGATCAGGCATGAGGCATCAGGCAGTACTATCTGCAGTGGAAAATATTATTTATGAGCAAAAAATATACATATTCAATTAGAAGTGAATCTGAAGCTATTTATATTGTACACAAATTCAGATACCCTTGACATTTATACTACAATACAGAGAGCAATGACTACAGAAACACAGAAGTTGAAGAACAAAAACAGGTTTAAAGTTCTCAGGTTGGCCAGCAAACTGCACAGTGTGAAGGACTTCATGTTAACAATTGTCATCGTAGAAAGATATAAACATATCAACATTTGCTTTGCATAATCTTGATTTAAGACATTTATGTTTTGAATTAAGGCCGCTGTGGTCCATGTTAACATCTAAATGCACCACTAAAGAACAGAATGTATAGACAGTAATTAAAAATAAAATACTAACCTGATAGTTTCAGCGAGTGGGAAAACTCCAGAGTGGATCCCTGATCTCAAAGGGACTGTATCAAGTGGTAAAATGCTGCCTTCAGGGGTCTAAAAATGAACATTATTGAACAACCATAAACAGTGAGCCGTGCCAGTTTACAAATAGATTTAGTAAGTCCATGGTATATTTTATTCATGTCTTTTGTCTACCAACCACTTTTTCAGGTATTTCTAAATCATCTCCACTGAGAGAAGAGTTCAATGTGCAACCTGACCACTAGATTTATTTTGTCTTGCTTTTATTTTTACAATAAGTAGCAGGACATGTTTTATTAGAGTCATGAAACCTAACAAAGACACAAGGTTAACTGTGGATGTGTTTTTTAATTTTGGTCATTTGGAGGGAAATAATCTACTGGGTTTTTTGTGTGATATCACCTCATTAAGATGCTTTCATGCTCTCAGTTTCAGCTGACTATATAACATTATATTACAATGTGTGCTTATCAAAGATAAAAATACAATACCACAATCTCGATGGCAATAGTAGCATCAGTTTGGGCTTCGGCATCCCTCTCTACGGGCTCCATACGGGGGGTCACTGCAAACATCCTAAAATAAACTGACAGAGAAAGAAAGAGGTTGATTTTGCTGCTGAAGGTTGGAGGATGGTGTATCTATTTTTGAATTTACTAATCTGCTTATGTAAAGAGGGGTTTATTTTACGGTAAATTACAGTACAATCATTCTATTTAGGAATAACAAGTCTCTCAGTGTGTTTCTTAACAGTTATGTAGCCTAGTATTGAAGTCACCTTTGCTGTTGGGGGTGTAGAGGGTCTTGTCAGTCTGGATGAAGATGTACCCAGACTGGAAGGACACTAAGACCACCTTCTCCAGCAGTTGGTCAGGGAACCGAGCTTGCAGGTACACATACTGCTTCATGGTAGGATCCTTACTGAAGCTGTCAGCAGGGATCTGAAACCAGAATGATGAGACATAAGCAGTACGTGCATCAGGAGCAGGCTGGGGTACATCATGTACATTTCTGGACTCATTTCTAGATTCTTATTGGTCGTGTTAGAAAATGAAGCTAAGTAACAGTAACATGCATACAGTGACAGTATTTAATTTACCATAATTTGTCCGAGCTCCTGGAAGTTTCTTTCACTGGTAAGGGTCACAGATGTGGATGTCAGCGTTTTGGTTTTGGTTGGATGGTTCAACACGTTGATTTGGACCGGGATGTTTTCCCTGGTGCAGTCTTGACACTCCACGAAGATGTTTTCTGCTGTTCCTACCCGCAACAAGTTAGGGGCAGACATCACCTGCCTGCAGAACAGCGGTGAGACAGAGAAAGATATTAATGTGATTATACTGTAGTCACTGTGCGGAGGTTTTTTAAAGCAGTATAAAACACACACATTATAATGGAGAGTTGTCAGTGTTAATACACATGGTTTACATGTGTATCTGTTTGAACAAAGGTTTTAAGAGTGAATCTCTTACAGAAGTAGTTCCTGACCTGTTGTGTATGTGACCCCTTAAAAATGTCCTTGTAACCCTTCGTCACACCAATTGGCTATTGTTGGCTATTATTACTAAGTGTGACTTTTACTGTGGGATATGTATGTGCTTGAGGAGGGGAACATTTTCAGTATTTCACAAGAAAAAAGGCTAAAATGATAGGAAGTCTAAAAAGACCTAATTATTCAAACAGAATTATGTTTTTTTCCCGCCCCTTCTGCTGGACCTCATGGGACCTACTTTTCGAAAAAATATGAACGGTGGTCAACGGAGAGAGGCAAATTATTGTTTGATCCCGTTTGAATTGAGCCATGGATTACAAATATGATGTTTTCTTCAATTTAAAAGATAATTTTTCAACCGAAGAAAGTCTCAGTTAGCTGTAGCTTTGTCGTAGTACCTCTTAGTTTAGTGTGAAACTGCTAAGAGAACCACATCTCTCATCTCACACAGTTTACCTCACCTAGCTTGATGCTCAACTTGCTCGCTAGCTAGCTAACTTAGCTTTGTTCCACAACACAAGTAACGTTATCTTAACTGCTGTGTTTTATCCAGTGAAGTGTTTTCAGCAGATAGGCAAAAGAACGAGCGAGATCCTTTGCTCATTTGAGCAACGTTATATCGATACACACCATACATACACACACATCGTAGCTGCAGCGAGACGTCATGTGTGTATGTGGTCTTTCTATTTACGTATTTTCACAGTCTTATACTTCAACAGTTCAACAATAAACTGAGACTTTCTTCAGTTGAAAAATTATCTTTTAAATGGACGAACATCGTTTTTGTAATCCATGGCTCAATTCCAACGGGATCAAAAAATGATTTGCCTGTCCCCATTCTCTACCATTCATATTTTTTCGAAAGATAGGTTGCAATAGACTAGAAGTAGAAGGGCGCTGACCTCTCCCAAATAAGCACACATACGTCGCCACGACGTATGGAAAAGATCGCTTCATCAGCAATTGATCGCGGGTCATTCTGAAGCGTTGTTTAATGAGCATCTGGATGTCTTATTATGATGGAAATCTATACATCACAGCAACATATTACCTATGTGGGTTAGATGTATTACAAGTTACTCAGTTGTTTGAGCATCAGGACATCTTATTTTGATGGAAATCTATAGGCAAGGCAATTTTATTTATATAGCACATTTCAGCAGCAGCGCAATTCAGGTGCTTTACATAAAACATTAAAACATAGTTAGAAATGAATACAGAATTAAAAACATTAATACAAAATTAAAAACAGTTAATACAAAAATTAAAAACAGTTAATACAAAATTAAGAACATATAGAATACAGGAATAAAATTCACAATGCAGTACATTGAATTAAAAAAAGGCAATGACAGGTCTTCAGCCTTGATTTCAAAGAGCTGAGTAGGTGCCGACCTACAATTTTCCGGAAGTTACATATAAGATTACATACTTATACATAGCATCAACATATTAACTATGTCGGTACAATGTCATTCAAGTTCCTCACTTGATTGCTTGTCATTTTGAAGCATCGTCTAATGAGCGTCTGGATGTCTTTTACTTTACACACATTGTTGATGTGATGGACAGTGAATCTGAATTTTGCCCAGCAACATATTCTGGCCACACTCGATGAAGGAAGGAAAAAAGTTGCCAGTCTGAAGGGTTAGGATGGAGACTGCTTCGTTGCTACAGTTAAACCCCATGGCAAGCACTATTTCATCTTAATGTAACACATATTTCAATGTTTTCGCATGCTTAAATTTAAATTTAAATATCCCTTTTCTAGCTAGCTAAATGTACTACACTGACTGAATCTGAATGTAAAGTTAACGTTAGCTATGTCAGTTGTGGTAAGTTAATTTACTTGCTGTTCTTCCATAATTTAATCTTATGGAGGAGAGATACCACATGTCCTTCCTGCTGCTGTCAGACTTTATAATCAACACTGCTCCAAGTAGACCATGCATGACAATTTACTCATGTACACCTTATTATGCAATATCAATAACTCCTCTGTGCATACTCTGAATACTGTGTTATTAAACTTTCTGTGTATACTTGTGTTAACTGCTTTATTCTTGCATTTTTACAGCATAAAATGGCACCTTTGGTATAAAAATTAAATACTTTTTAAATAATCGTGATTACCGTGAAACCTTGATGTTAGCCCTTTTAGAGAGAAAGTTATGGCCTATTTTATGGGACAATGTGTAACATGATATTTAAAGCTTTCATTTAGGAAGTGATCTAAATACATATTGTCAGAATGGCGCTTTAACAGCGGTCAAGGCTAGATGGGATACATCTGTGGTGACGACAGTTAAGTTTAGGCACCAAAACGACTTAAGTTAAGTTAAGGAAACAGATTGTCGTTTGAATTCAAACTCTAGAGTAACGATGTTGTGTTTTCCTGGGTGAATGTATAACAAATATGTTATGATATTAGTCTATATTTTGCGGGATCTTTGCGTAACTTTTTTTTCCGTAGCTGTATCCCTTCTACAGTAAACAACTTGTGGATCTTGAACTTCATCCAAAATGAAACTGCACAGACTGCAGCTCTCCCTACTGACCAAATGCCCTTTCTGTTTAATTATATTGAAAGGCTCTTGGAGCCTCTGAGAAGAAATTTAGCAGAGAATGTAACTATGTTAACAACATTTGGCTTGCGATATTCTACTTAAGGAAACTGGTCTTCTATTCACAACATTCAACAACTTATGTTACAATGATGACTCAACCACTTCTTAAAAACAAAGGGAGAAGAAACAAAAAATAAAATAAAACAAATAAAATAAAACTTCCATGCATTCGAATTACACATCGAATTACGCACATAACCCAAATCTTTTGTTCTTGCCACAGCAGCAGCAGCACCGAGGAATCCTACTTTCCTGAGTCTGAAGCCAAGAGAGCCATCAAGGACTTCCCCGACTGGCAACAGACTGGAGTAGAGGCTGTAGCAGGACGGCCTTTTATTTGTTACTGAAATAATTGCCATTATGATAGACAGTGGATGATATGATGAGCAGTACTTGAATTCCTTCAGTAGTAGTAGTGTGAAAAGCTCACAAGTGTGTAGTCAAAAGAGAGAAATACTGTATATTTCAGTGACTCCCACAAATCAAGAAAAATAATGAATTTTCTTAAATAAATGTAATTCTTGGCTCAGTGTCTTTGGGTTTAAATAACATTATCATGATCCCATAGGCATCCAAAAATTGAGAAAGGCTAACAAAGTCAGTAAACAGGTGAACAGCTTAAAATTATATGCCTGTCTTTTTGTTTTTGCTCTAACAATATTTCGTTGTTATGATGTAGCAATGACAAAATAAAACTGAACTGAACTGAACTGATGTGCCGTTTTTTTTTAACTGAAACAGGGTGCGTTGGACATCTTGTTGTGTGCACAAGCTCCTTTTTATTACCGCAGGTTTACAGACACGTCTCTACTGATTGAGTATCACCTGGAACACAGCCAACAGTCGAGAGACACGCCCACCAAACGACAGAAAACATAACTCAAGCCGTTGCACACCGTTCCCAGGAAACATGCTGTTTTGAGATTGAACGTGCCCCAGCTCTTTGCCTGAGACTCTCAGACTTTAAAAAACACTGTTTTAAGCTTTTAATAATGTTTTTTTTAGATTAGCCCTTAGTATAGACCACAGTAGGATAATTATCTCAAAATTTAGCTACATGATCATAAGTATTTGTTTTTTATTCAGAATAGCTTTTAATGTATTATTGTGTGCTATTTTCTATAATAATTTGAACTTGTGTAAATTGTCTTTGAGTACCCTGAAAAGCGCTTTATAAATAAAATGTATTATTAATAATAATTGTGTATGATTTATCTATCTTACTTTAGCAATTCATGTAATTTAGTAAAGATATTTAAAGTAATTTTGTGTGACCTATACTGACCAGTTTAGTTAAATGGGTTAATGCAGGATCAATTGATCGGCACATCTTCCTGACATCTGTACTACGTATAACAGATGTCAGGAAGATGTGCCTGAGGCATCTGTAAGATGTATAGCAGAAGTTGGGACGATGTATATGAGCCTGCATCTGTACAATGTATGACATATGTTGGAACGATGTATATAATTTATATAGAGAGAGAGTTGCTACATGTCGCTGAAACGTCAAGCAGTGATGTCCCTGGGATATCGTGCCAGTGAGCAAGCGAGCAATATGGTACTTATTCCCACCGCATCTTGATTACATCGCCAATACATCACGCCGACGTATGTGTGCTTACTGGGTCAGTATACCAAATGTAACAAAGTTATGAGTAGCCTTTTTCTTTTTTACAAAATGTATGTGTTGGTTACATATATTTTTGGAGCCACCTGGTGGGTTGAGGTGAAAGTTGGCGCCATGGATGGCAGCCTTGGTACTGCGCTCTCTAGTAGCCTACTTTGTTTTTGTGCGTCTATTACATTTTCTGCAGTTTTTCACCAGTAAGTTTTCCCAGAGAGGAACTGCTGTGATTGGTTGAAGTGATGGAAAACTCAAGTTATTGGTCAAATTTGCGGAAAAGTTGCAGTGATTGGTCAAAATTGCGAGTTGCACCGAATTCACGGTGATTGGTTGAATTTGCGTGAATTGTTGCGATCGTGACATCGCGAAATTCTGCAACAAACAGAGAGCGGAAGGTGAAGCTCATACAGCGGATGTCAGGCAATTATCCTGGAAATGTACTTCTGTTGACTACCTTAATGAAGATCCAGTACTGGATCAACAAAACATTTCATCATGCCTCTAGACGTTTGCTCTTTCTGGTGATTCTAGTATCAGAACTTTAGGGGGGCTCAGCCACTAATGAGAATGTGACATGGATACAGTGCCTTGCAAAAGTGTTAACCCCCCCCCTGCTAAATCAGTAATTTCATTAGCTGATCATCTCTGAGCTATAGCTACTGAATAACAACGTCAGCTAAACATTTCTGACACTATGATGGAACTAAACCTGACACTTTATAAGTCCCAGTAATAACGATTGATTTAACCCAATGTTCTAACATTCAGCAATTTCAGTTGCTTACGTTTTAATTTGGGTTCTAACCTGCACCATGAAATGACCAACTTCTTCTCTGGGGTCTACGAACTTTACACTTCACAACTCTCTCATGCTCTCCTTCTGACAGATCAGATAGAGACTCAGCCAATGGCACAACCTCCTCTGATTGGCCAACACTACGTTTCCTTTCCTTGACGGGGTTACAGGTGCGGAGCATCGGTGACCGACACACAGGACATTAAACCTGTTTCAAGCCCTTTGAACCTGTTTGTTTGTCCTCTGTAACAGACAAGTTCACAAACTCTCACTAGAAGCAATACAATTTGTTTAAAAAAACGTTTTGTATTATTATAATTTTTAGGGGGACTGAGATTACATTTAGGGGGGCTTCAGCACCCCCTAAAAAGGGTCTAAAATCACCCTTGGTCTGGCTTAATGCATTGCTGTGCAAACTCTGAAAAAGAATACGGCCAACTCATTGGCATCATTTCAAAGACCACAGTACCTTGACTTTTGTGACACAAAATGCAACGTAGGAAAGCTTTTTTGCACACCTCTTTTGTCGGGCAGGTGCGTAGGATATGATCAAAAGTAGCAGATAAAATGTTTTTTAAAGAAAAATGCAAACTGGACTACAAGATGACCCTGGTAAGGCAGGTCTACTTACAATGGAGCTCCATCAGCCAGAGAAGTCAGAGAGACAAAGGCCAGAGAGGCCAGCAGCCACAGCTGAGTCCTACTCATCCTTCAGCCTGATCCACTCTAGACTGTCGATCTGCAGCACCCTCCTTTTATCCACTCCCCCCACTAGCTCCACTTCACCTCTATGATGTCTCACTAGTCCTCTTCAATTCTCTCTCGTGTCAGGGTGCATGGTATGTTTAGCAAAAATGAAAAACACAATTATTTTCCCCTCACAAAAGATATAACAAATATATGTAAATAAAATGACGCTATTTTTTATTTTTAAATAGTGTTTTTCATAAGGAATATGATTTAGATATGTAAGTGTGTGTTATTAGGTTCTGGTATATATGCAGTATATACAACTTAAACTTGTTTGAATTGCACTGTACAATGTTTTCCATTCAAGCTATTGGTAAAGATGTACAGTATGTTTTGACAAAATACAATTTCTTTTGTGCAAGAACTGTGTTTTATCCTGTTTGCCATTTTTTGCTTTCAAAAATGTACAGTAGTAAATTTACTTCAAATATTTAGCAGGAACAGGAAAAATGATGTACAAAATACTTTGCCTAGAAATCAGATTTTAGACATTATCATGTAGAATAGATAAAACAAACATATCTAAGCTGTATAGGTCAATGGCGTGAGTCCTAACAGATTGGTTTGATTGAACATGAAAACATTCTGTATACAAGTTAGTTTAGTAATTGAATACATTGAACATAATACAGAACTTTTAAATACAAGAACTTTAAATTAAACATTAATGAAATGATAATAATGATAAATATTTTGTTTATCCAACAGATTTCTACAGCTGTGTAAATACAAACACAATTTCACATGATTTCCCAGCAGCAGTGGAGAAACTGTTTGTTATCTCTGCTCTGAGGAAACAGATAAACAGTAGAAAATCAATCAAGGTTTAGCATACAGTCCAATGAAGAGTTCACTGCACAATTACAGAAAAGGCTATTCTAAACTTTTTCTTTTAAATAACTACATTTTACTACTATTATTTTGAGCCTGCTGAATCAACATACTTACACATAATCAAACATATTGCATATGCACACAGACAATTTGGGTAAAAGTAAAGTTAGGGCTATTCAGCAGCAAGGAAGTCTCTCTAATAACAATAATTGTACTATGGGATTTAAATTTTTTCATGCATTTATGAACTTGATATTATTATTAATTATTATAAAACTAAGAATATATTTTGGAAAGTATCCAGATCAGTCTTTGGATATTTGATTCAATGTTGTGGATGTTATTATGCATCCACAACATTGTATAAAAATTCACTTCAATCTTATGAACTACTGCACACAGCCTTAGGAGTTATGGGGCCCTATTTTATCGATCTGAGCGCACGGCCTGAAGCACATGGCGCTGGTGCGTTTAGGGCGTGTACAAATCCACTTTTGCTAGTGTGATGGCGGTAAAAGGGTCCGTGCGCCAGTCGCATTGTTTAAAAGGGTTGTACTTACATGTCTTCATTAATCATAGGCGTGTTTTGGGGGGCGTAATATTGTACCTTCGCGCATTGCTGTTATGATGGAGGATTTGCTAAGCAGGAAGGAGAGATTTTCAGGAGAAGAAAGTGATCTGCTTGTGCGTGAAGTAAATGCTGCGTTATTGACTTTAGACCAGGTTTTTGTTGGTCAGTGGCGCGATCACTTCCCACTGCCTCAAGATAGCAATACTCCCAGAATGCACCTTGACATATGGTACTCTCTGGTACTCCCTTATTCATGATCTCATCCTAACACTGTAAGGGTCCCATGCTCAAATACACTCAAGTATCCTGTAGGCCCCCACCAAAGGTCATAGGTTAACATTACCTAAGTTGTTATTCAGCTATATGCTTACAGAATACATAACAACCCTGGTCATCTAATCAATCAGGGCCTTTAACTTGTTATTCTCAGAATTTAAACATCTGGATCAATCCAACCTTTGCACGCATAGAGCCTCTTGCCTCACTCTGACCAAGAGTTCTTGTCTGAGAATTTCTACATCTGTCTCAATATACCACTTTATAGAATATATGAAATATGAAAATACATTTGAGTATGTGCAGGCTTGATTATTCCACCTATCACACCTGAACACACTTCCCATTTTAAATTGCATTTAAGTGCACATACTGTGGACCATCAAACACAGTTATCAGATGGCCACATTTATATTAGCTACAGTGAACATTCAGGCAAAATTCAATCCGGCTTTACATTTATTTATTTTTTTGCATTTCAAAGACTTTTTCCATTTAGGATAAGGTTGATTGGTCACCCTTTTAGAGCTCACACTGTACAGTACATCTGCTTGAGAACTAAATTCTAACACTTTGCACCAATGCCACAAAGCATCTGGCTACAAGAAAAACAAAGGAACACGTAGGCCTACGGGTCAAACAACAAGTGAAAGAGTTTCTGAGCGTCTTGGTGAGTGAGAGAGTCTGGAGATTCTCCTTCACACCTACAGTATATCAGTATATCATTTCACAGCACCAGCAGCAGCAGGGTCGCCTGAGCTGAGGGGCCAGATGACAGGCTTCTTTATATACACTAAACCTATGTCATGTCTGCCAAAGACCAAAAACATGAAAAGCAATGTTTATATTTTGTTTGATTCAGAAAAACAAAGTTTTTATTTCATTTAGGCAATTGTGTTGGAAAGGGATAAACTAATGGAATTTGTTAATTTAAAATTTGTAAGAAGCTTCTGCATGCATATTGTGAATCCCAACCAATTTGTAATTTGGTTCATCTTAAATTGAACTGTCTATGCATCACTGAGCTCAACATTGCCAATTTCAATCAATTATTTATTAAACTTAAAGCTTGATATACAGTAATCAACATAACAGTAAACAGACAATGAGCTTAAAAACCATTACATTTTAATCAATACAGTTCAACATTGTAAGCCCTCATGTCCCATAGCAGGGATATGTTACCATAACAAGAATTATGCAAAATAATTACTTTTTTAAATGATTTTCCTTTCTATAGTTTCACTCCTGCTGACACCCAGAGTGTTGGTACTGATTAACCATCTCCTCCATGCCCAAACAGGTAATTCTGTGTTCTTCAGTTTGACACTCTGCTTCTGTGGGCCAGTACTCGATTCAGGTGCTCTCTCCGAATACATACTGATACCTGAGGAAAGCAAAGTGAACAATACACATCTGTAACACTCTGTAACATGACATGAAAAGCCCCCTCATCCCTTCCCACAATAACTATCGATATTGACACTAACACATAAGCTAGAGTACAAGAAAGTACAAGACTTCCTGTAATCCAAGAATAGGAAAAAACAGAAAAGGTACTTTAGGATTTAGTTAAATGCATAGCTAAAGATGTTGTACAAAACATTTATGCTGTATTCTCATATATAGCCAGTGGAATCATGCTTAAAAAATAGATATTCTGGGAAATATGCAGGAAATATATAGCCAACAGCCGACTAATTTAGCTAAATCTTTCCAATGGTAACAATCCACCCAACAATGCTTCTAATCTCAATGTTTAATCCGCACAAAGAAATAAAATGTAGAAAACAACAATTCTTTTTTTACAGGGGTTACATGTTGGACTATTTCTTGGCCCGGAACCAATAACCTTCTTAAGTATCTGCTGGTTATCTGGCAATCAGGGCTGGCGATTGCCATAGGCCATAGGGCATCAAATGTGTTGGCGGCGCAGTGTTGCCCTTAGGTCTACTTCCTATTAATAATAGAATTAGAACGACAAGCAAAATAAAACGTGTTTATTAAACATGATCATCCTAGGGCGCCCCCTCAGCCACATGTTTACATGTCAACCTTTCATTACGCAACGTTTCCCGTCTCAGGTCAGACTCAAACACACGGAGCTCTGAAGCAGACCTGTGCATCACCTAGTGTCCACTCTCTCTGGATAAATAGAGACGAGCAGCGGCACAGACACCAGGGGTGTCGGACTGGGGGTAAAACCAATACTGATTACCAGGGCCCAAGGGGAGAGAGGGCCCTTGAAAAATCTGGAATATATTTTATTTTACCTGGATATTTTCATTTCCTAATAACATTTCATAATGCATATCAGATGAAATGTAAAGTTAGTGTATTGGCTGAATAACTGTGTTGATTGACTGACTACATTTTGTATACAAAAAGGTCTCGCCCCCCCTTGCTAATGTACCAAATGGTTTAGTCCATCTGCAGCATTTTGTTTATGTTAGTTGAGCGTCTGGTGGAGCGCAAACTTCTGCTCTAGAAATGTCTTTCTCAAAGAAAGCAGAATCATACTACCAAAATGAAAGGAAAGACAGGAGGAGGAGAGAAAACAGAATGAGGGGAAACAATTGGTAACAGACTTCTTTTCAAAGAAAGGTGAGCACTAACTAGAAAACCAAATCCATGGTGCTAAACTGCTTGAATATCTCCGAGACCGTTAGTGCTAAAAACGAACTGAGACAACCCATAGAAAGAGCAGAACATACACTTTCAAATGATGCTTTGGTTATACATGTAATCTGAGGTAAAGACTAAATACATAAACACTAACAATGCTGTTAGCATACAACACACCATTGTAATAGCCTCATTTAAAACATGTTTAGTTTTAAATTAATAGGCTATAATAAGCAGTAATAGGCTAATCAGTGTCATAAGTAGCTTGGTAGCTCATTGGTAGATACATATCATGTCAACTTTATAGTTATGTCAGATTTAGTAGAAGCAGATATTAACATTGTGGAACACATGGCCCTCAGTTTCAGAAACTGTTACAGCAGGGAGTGGAGTAGCAACAGACCCCTCATCCTCCTCTTTGGATTTGAGACAAGGGAAGCTTATATCAAAATTAAAGCAAACCATGTTTAGCCATTTTGACTGAAAGGTGTTTAGTAACACTAACATCTTAGGGTGTTTTATTATATTAGGTTACTGTACATTTAGGATAAGAGGTTAATATCAAATGTATCCTTCATAGAGAAAGATGATAGAGAAGATGTGATTGAGGATGATGGGAGTGAAGACAGCAGGAAGCTCAGAGCACAGTGTTTATATGAGAGATGAGGAACTGGAAAGTAGGCAGAGCAGTGAAGACCAGTTTTTGCCAGAGGATCCAGGACTATGGACGCCCTCTGCTGTGGGCATGCTGCAGCAGATGTGTCCCTATTTCTGCGTAGTTTTGTGTTTCCACCTTCGATGTAGAACAGCGTACAGCCACTTCCCTGAACTGTCTGATTCAGAGACCCAAACAGGGCTCTGAGTCTGTCAGGAGGTCTGAGATCTACCGTATCAGCAGAGATATCACGTACTGCACAGCAGACTATGGTGCAGGTGGATTATTTTCTGAAATATAGTGACTTTATTCTTGGAATAGCTTATTGTATTATCACTTTATTTTTCTCAAAATATCACGACTCTCCAAACCTCAGAGAACACAGATAAGATATGCTGTATTTTGAATGTGCACAAAGTTTTGAACATGAGCAGAAATCTTGCTCAAACACATCTGAAATATTACCGTCCAGGGGTTTATTAATTCATTAAAATGAATTCATGTATCATTCAGGTGAATAATTTTAATATGCACATTTAAGGAGGTTACTTCCTCAACAAAAGAAGCAAAAGTGGGAAGAGTAAATGATGCCTAGGCTACATGTGATGTGACTCAGATATATTTAGAAAAGTCGATCTACAGGAGAATAAATGGTTAAAAGCAATACAGAAAGCCTGAGAGCATTACTGCAAAATATTCCATTATGTTTTTATGTTTGGATTGTAATCTATGTTTCCTTTTAGATAAAGATATTTCCAGTATAAATTGTTTCAGAAAAAGGTATACAAAAATAAGTGCATTAAAATTCACCAGAATGCAGGAAATGAAGTATTTAATGCTCAAGATTTTCAGGGGGTGGGTTAGGGTGTTTGTAAGCGTGTTTCCTTAACTGTTGAACCACGCCATCACCTATAAGGCACATTAGAACTTCAGTTTCTAGTACATTTCAGGCAGTTCAATGATAAATACCTACCTTCATTGATGACTTCCAGTACCTTCACTGTGAAAATGTCAATGGACAAATCTTCTGTAAAAGTTTCCAATCTCACTTTGTACACTGAGGACAGACAAGTTGCAGATTGTTAGCTCACTCTCTCCCTCTTTTAGTCCTACCTTTTCTCTCAATCTCTAAGTCACACAAACATACATTTTTGTGTGATATAAACACAATTCATGTACACTCTCTTACCAAAATCTATTATACTGGTGTGTGTAGTCTCACAGACCTTAGCGGTTTGTTGATCATTGGGGATTTTGTCCTTCTGCATACTGCAGTTCTCTGGAAATACACAAGAGGCATAAGGAATATACACAACTGATTAAATAGGCACATGGGGATGTGTGTGGATGGGTTGAAAGGTGAGTGCATTTGTATCTTAGTCACAATTTAAGTATAGGTGCTCGTTGCCTTGACGGAACGTTAATAAAGTTCGCTGATGATGTCATCGTCCTCAACACGACTGCATCAAGACAGCCTATAGAGGGGAGGTCAGAGCCCCGACATCTTGGTGCCGAGACAACAACTTCCATCTCAATGTCAGTAAAACAAAGAAGCTGATCTTGTCTTTAGTGTAACTGAAATGGAAAGGAAATGCGTTGTCTGACTTTTTGTTAGAATTTTAGGGTGACCAGATGGAAAAGAAGAAGAAATGGGACAAAAAAGCATGTCAAAAGATGCTCGTTGTTGGAAACTAAACAATGTAAAGTTGCAGCTTTTATGTAACAAGGATGGAGATGTTTTGTTTGCCTCCCCTCACATCCTCTCTCACATCAAACAATAATTATAGGTATTAGGGATGGATATTGCCTCTGATTTCCTGAAATATTTGATTCTGTTTCACAAATTCAATGTTTATTTTGGATATTTACAGTTGCAAGACTAATTTAGCTTGGATATGAAAGAGATGATACAGTTGTACAGGGTTCCCTCTAACCTTCTGCATAGAGAGAGGGCGCATTGCGTCATACTCTTAAAGCCACGTCCACCGGAGGGGAAAACTTCTCTCCGCTTCTATCTGTAATTTAAGCTAACACACATATAACACACATATAACGTCAGACATATTGTTATGTTGGTGTGATGACGCTGTGGGATCCTACAGTCTTCCCATTCTCTCTGCTGATTCCTCACATCTGGATCCACTTTTTTCTTCATAAAAGCTCAGTTTTTCGGGTCGGCAGCTTATCAAAAATTAAGTTCTGGGTTATTTACCCTTTTGGTAGTGAGTATCACCAACCAGCAGCTTTTAGGGAATGTTTCTGTTGTTTTTTAGCAAAGGGAATAAAAAGGAGGAAAACTTCACACAAAACAAGTCAATGGAGAGCAGAGAGATGTTTTCCCCTGTGGTGCGGGCGGGACTAGTGGTGTATTTCCGCTTATGTACATTTGCAGTGTAACATGTAGAATTATTTACAATAAGCTGGTTTATCTTTTATAGTGTGTATGTTTTATATTGTGCATGTGTGTACAGTTGTAAGTTGTGTTTTTTTAATAAAGCTGATGGAAAAATAGGTCAACAGCCCCATCAAGTGACGGAGAGGGAAAACTGCAAGCTGCAAAACTGCAAACCAAAGACAAACTAATGAACTGATCAAATAAAAATACACAGAAGAAATCAAGATGTTTACATGTGAGGGAACATGTGAAGACTCAATTATTCATCCTCTCTCAGTGGCAACCGGGAGGCTGTGGCAGGTCTTACATATCTGGTGAGGCATGGTCAGCATCCTGTCCCGGGGGGCTAAGCTAGCTGGGGGCTAGGATTATTTGGGCTGGGAGGCCAAGGTCCAGGGTTGCTGAGGAGGAGGAGGAGGAGGAGGAGGAGGAGGAGGAGGAGGAGGAGGAGGAGGAGGAGGAGGGTGCCTGGGAGAAGAAAAGGCTGCATGAGAGGCCCTCTCATTATTACAGTCCCTTGCATAATGACCTGGGGTCCCATTTATAAACGTGGCGTACGCTCAAAACGGGGCTGAGAATGGGCGTGCGCCACTTCCCACGCAAAGGTTGTGATTTATAAAAAACAAACAAAGAATGTGCGGTCCTCCACGCAAACTCTGACCCATGCGTATGCACATTTTGGAGACAAAATAGGAATTGGCGACGCAGATGTTGAGGTGGTGAACTGAAGTCAGACTGCAGAAAGTACATGTGGGGATAACGATTACTCGTAATATTTTCAAGTATTGATGCGTGACGCACATTATTTCACTCCATATCATCCACATTATCATGAAGATTAAATCCAGTGTTATTTGCGATTGTAATGAGTGATAATTTTTTAGCTTTTTCTCCGCCAGTCATCATGATTCGGTGTAACAACTGCCAGGGTCATTCATATACTGATAAGCATTCATGAGGTGCTTTACATTGACTATTTATGGTTAAAAATGGGCGTGTACAGGGAGGGATAAGAGGCTGATCCCTGTATGCACACTTGTGGGTAATCTGTGATTTATAAAGGGAACAATGCTTACAGATGTGCATACGCGCCATTTCTGGCTTTTGGGCGTACGCACACTTATAGTAAGGATCCTACGCACAGTTTTATAAATGAGACCCCTGCTTTTTACATTGATGTTCAAAAAGGTATGAGATTCTACAGCCAAAATATCATGATGTCATCCACCCACTCCCTCCCTGCACACAGGCTGCTCCTTCCTCTCTCTCTCTCTCTCTCTCTCTCTCTCTCTCTGTCTCTCTGTCTCTCTCCTCTCTCTCTCTCTCTCTCTCTCTCTCTCTCTCTCTCTCTCTCTCTCTGTCTCTCTCTCTCTCTCTCTGTCTCTCTCTCTCTCTCCCTCTCTCTCTCTCTCTCTCTGTCTCTCTGTCTCTCTCTCTCCTCTCTGTCTCTGTCTCTCTGTCTCTCTCTCTGTCTCTCTCTCTCTCTCTCTCTCTCCCTCTCTGTCTCTCTGTCTTTCTGTCTCTCTCTCTGTCTCTCTCTCTCTCTGTCTCTCTTGTCTCTCTCTCTCTCTCTTTGTCTCTCTGTCTCTCTCTCTCTCTCTCTCTCTCTCTCTTTCTCTTCTCTCTCTCTGTCTCTCTGTCTCTCTCTCTCTCTCTCTCTCTCTCTCTCTCTCCATGAATGGCATCAGATGGGTTGGACCAGTTTGAGTCTGCAGAGAAACTCTTCAAATCTGCTCCAGAATCAGACGCTGGTCCCACTCATCCATCCTCAAAGTCAAACATTCTTCTTCTCAACATTCACTCTTTCTTCTGGAAATATTCAAACTTTTCTTTCAAACATCTCATAATATTTCAACTTATTTTTCTCAACATTTTCTAACTTGACTTTTAGACCTACCTGCTATTACAGTTTTTTCCAACTGCTTACACACATTTTCAAAACTATGTCTCCTTTTTTCAAAACTCTACAAAAAAAATTCTAAAACTGCACACACAAAATGCAAAATGCCTCACATCTCCAAAATGAAACACTGCATTCAAAATACCATAAACACATCTCAAAATGAAGCATTTGCATCAAATGGCAAACACTTTTTTCATAATAGTACATTTTTGGATATACCATGTACACACTGTTGTTCTAAATCTAAATCTCTTTTGTCGTTCATAGGCTATATCTACATTTACAATGTTCTAGAGAGAAAGTCATCTGCTGAGAGGGGTTGAAAAGTGCATCTGTAAAAAACAATCTAATGTTACAGTAAAACAGAAAATATTGATTGGGCAAAACATTACGTTTGTAAGAGTAGCTCAGTGTTACAAACATATGTAAACCAAAGGTATCATTTTTAGAATAAAGAATATGTGTATGTGTGTGTGTGTTTGTGTGTGTGTGTGTGTGTGTGTGTGTGTTGTGAGTGTTTGTGCCTGCTTGTGTGTCGGGGCGGGGGTGTGTGTGTGTCGGGGCGGGGGGGAATTGTATGCACTTTGTGCAAAACGAAGTCTGATTGATTTGTAATGCTGAAATAGTCATTAGATAGTTGCATGCAGTATGGATGCTACTGTAAAGCTACTCAAGATGGGCTTCTCTCATTGGTCAATCTGTGGTTGATCACATGATGAATAAGTGTGGCCCTGATCTCATCAGAGATGGCTCTCCTTCTTCCTCTTCTTTCCTCCTCCTCCTCCTGTCTCTCCCTCCTCCTCCTCCTCCTGTCTCTCCCTCTTCCACTTGCTCTGTCTATTTTTGGCATCCATTGTTCAAAACAGGTAATCTGACCTTTGACCTGTGTATAGGCCTATACTAAAGCAATGATTGGTTAGTGTTCAGTTATGACATAATGTGTTTGCAAACGTGAGGACTGTATGTGTGTGCCCTGGTAAATAAGTGTAGCATTTTGATTGGTTGTGTTTAGAAAAATTCCCAGGTAGGGAATGAGTCCTTACCCCAAGTGAAGGAGTTCAAGTACCTTGGGGTTTTGTTCGCGAGTGAGGGGACAATGGAGCGGGAGATTGGTCGGAGATTCGGCGCAGCGGGTGCGGTATTACATTCAATCTATCGCACCGTTGTGACGAAAAGAGAGCTGAGCCAGAAGGCAAAGCTCTCGATCTACCGGTCAGTTTTCGTTCCTACCCTCACCTATGGTCATGAAGGCTGGGTCATGACCGCAAAGAACGAGATCCAGGGTGCAAGCGGCCAAATGGGTTTCCTCAGGAGGGTGGCTGGCGCGTCTCCCTTAGAGATAGGGTGAGAAGCTCAGTCATCCGTGAGGAGCTCGGAGTAGAGCGCGCTGCTCCTGCGTCGAAAGGAGCCAGTTGAGGTGGTTCGGGCATCTGGTGAGGATGCCCCTGGGGCGCCTCCCTGGGGAGGTGTTCCAGGCACGTCCAGCTGGGAGGAGGCCTCGGGGAAGACCCAGGACTAGGTGGAGGGATTATATCTCCAACCTGGCCTGGGAACGCCTCGGGATCCCCCAGTCGGAGCTGGTTAATGTTGCTCGGGAAAGGGAAGTTTGGGGTCCCACTGCTGGAGCTGCTCCCCCCGCGACCCGACACCGGATAAGCGGACGAAGATGGATGGATGGATGGATGGTTTAGAAAAGGAAAGCAAGTCACTTCCTGTTAGATTTTTCTGTCTTAGGTAGAGAATTGTGTGTAATGTTTTGAAAAAGTGTTTTATGTAATTGAAAGCTGAGTGAAAGGCTGAGAAATAGTTTATGGTTTTGGAGATTTGCTGGGTAGTTTATCACTCTGAGTGAGAGGTTTCAAAAATTGTGTGACATGAAAAGATTTTGTGTGTAAGCAGCTGGAAAAACTGTAAGACAATAAATCCATTCTCGTGCACAGTTAAACTCTGTGAACAGATTCAGATGAAGTTATGAAGTATAACTTTTCATAACAGCACAAGGGGGCGGGACTAACGCGCCCATCAAGCTGTGTTTACATTTCAGCTTCTCACCCTTAGCTTAGGGCTAAAGGAGCTGTTTCTGCAGGGAAAAAGTCAGAATTTTTCAAGTAAAATTAGCAAAATATTTCAAGAAAAAAAAGCCCAGTAAAGTAGAACATTTTAAAGAAAATCAGTCGTATTATTTCAAGAAGAAAAGTGGAGTGTGTGTGTGTGTTAGTTTATGACAAAAGGCATTAAGTGTATTTTTTGGCAAAATGTAGGTTATCTTTAAATTGATATGCTTGCTTGTGTCTGTGTGTGTGTATGTGAGGGTTTAAAAAAAAAGCAGAAAACTGGTCTTGTCCATGTCCCGTTAAAAAATAAGAGTAAACGATGGACCTCATTCACCAATATCTTTCTAAGTTTTCTCTTAAATATATGTTCTTAAGAAAGTTTCTAAGAAAAGTCTACGTCGGATTCATGACGTGTTCTTAAACAGCAGAATTGTTCGCACCTGTGTTCTTAGGATTGATGAATCCCACGTCTTCATAACTGAAAGCGCGTGCCAGTTGTTACTAATTAGCATAAGAAAACGCCCCGCAAATTCCCATATAAGGAAATGACACTTCCTGTGCACCCCTGTGAGACTAACCCTGCGTTCATGCCACCTGGGAATAACAGGCACCGCCCCCCTAGTTACGTTGTTTTTCCGACTGGCAGCGTTCACATGGTCGGGATGAGTGTTCTTCTTCATCTGTTATATTGGCGTTTGGCATAACAACTTTTTGCATGACTGCCACCAACGGTTGGCCGTAGCCGAGAGCATCAGGTGGTGAAAACATCGAGGCCACAATAACAAAAGATTCTCTGCTGTTTTCTTATGCGAGCATCCAAACAGCACATGGACAGGTGTTTGTTTGTGTTATCTGCAGGGCAACCAACGGGAAAAGACATGGATAATGTGTTTTTTTTTATACATAGGCCTATTTATGAATAATATGAAACATATTATGTCTCTGTATGTTTCTTTGAAGAGGCATTTGTCCACAATAAACAGTTTATTTTCATTAAAATATGTTCAGTGAACCAAAGTCGCCTCCATCAAACGTCAGTTGTCAACAACGCGTCACCAACTGGGGAACTCTGTTAGCAAAATCCATCCCGAGTTTCCCACCTCTTATTCCCACAGGACGTTACGTGAATGGTGACGTTTTCACTCGGAAAAACGTTTTTCCGATGTCCATGAACGCAGGGGGAGATGGTTGTCAGAGTTGCGGTGGAGGAAGTACTGAATCTCAAGTAAAAGTACAAATAATAACAGACATATTTACTTTAGTAAAAGTACAAACCTGATTCCAAAAAAGTTGGGACACTGTACAAATTTTTAGTAAAAAAGGAATGGAATAATTTACAAATCTCATAAACTCATATTTCATTCACAATAAAATATAGATAACATCGAATGTTGAAAGTGAGACATTGTTTAATTGTCATGCCAAATATTGGCTCATTTTGGATGTCATGAGAGCTACACATTCCAAAAGAGTTGGGACAGGTAGCAATAAGAGGCCAGAAAAGTTAAATGTACAGATAAGGAACAGCTGGAGGACCAATTTGCAACTCATTATGTCAATTGGCAATGTCAAAAAGAGCCTCTCAGAGTGGCAGTGTCTCTCAGAAGTCAAGATGGGCAGAGGATCACCAATTCCCCCAATGCTGCGTCGAATAAAATAGTGGAGCAATATCAAAAAGGAGTTTCTCAGAGAAAAATTGCAAATAGTTTGAAGTTATCATCATCTACAATGCATAATATCATCCAAAGATTCAGAGAATCTGGAACAATCCTGTGTGTAAGGGTCAAGGCCGGAAAACCATACTGGATGCCCGTGATCTTCGGGCCCTCAGACGGCACTGCATCACATACAGGAATGATACTGTAATGGAAATCACAACATGGGCTCAGGAATACTTCCAGAAAACATTGTTGGTAAACACAATCCATCGTGCCATTCGCCGTTGCCGGCTAAAACTCTATAGGTCAAAAAAGAAGTCGTATCTAAACAGGATCCAGAAGCGCAGGCGTTTTCTCTGGGCCAAGGATCATTTAAAATGGACTGTGGCAAAGTGGAAAAGTGTTCTGTGGTCAGACGAATCAAAATTTGAAGTTCATTTTGGAAAACTGGGACGCCATGTCATCCGGACTAAAGAGGACAAGGACAACCCAAGTTGTTATCAGCACTCAGTTCAGAAGCCTGCATCTCTGATGGTATGGGGTTGCATGAGTGCGTGTGGCATGGGCAGCCTACACATCTGGAAAAATAAGGCACCAAAAAATATAACAGTTATATCCAAGTTCTAGAACAACATATGCTCCCATCCAGACGTCGTCTCTTTCAGGGAAGACCTTGCATTTTCCAACATGACAATGCCAGACCACATACTGCATCAATCACAATGTCATGGCTCCATAGAAGAAGGATCCGGGTACTGAAATGGCCAGCCTGCAGTCCAGATCTTTCACCCATAGAAAACATTTGGTGCATCATAAAGAGGAAGGTGCGACAAAGAAGACCTAAGACAGTTGAGCAACTAGAAGCCTGTATTAGACAAGAATGGGACAACATTCCTATTCATAAACTTGAGCAACTTGTCTCCTTAGTCCCCAGATGTTTGCAGTCTGTTATAAAAAGAAGAGGGGATGCCACACAGTGGTAAACATGGTCTTATCCCAACTTTTTTGAGATGTGTTGATGCCATGAAATTTAAAATCAACTTATTTTTCCCTTAAAGTGATATATTTTCTCAGTTTAAACATTTGATATGTCATCTAGGTTTGTATAAGGTGTCCACTACCACAAACAAGGCCTGACTTTTAAAAGAAGTTCCTATCCTAACCAGCATAAAACGGAAATGTGTTGTTAGAATCGGAATGCGTTTGCTTTTATTCATGGATGTATTTTAAGATGGTTTTATTTTCTTTAACCATGCAAGTAAGCAAATAAAGTGTGTGAAGCAGCGGACATGGGAAGATGTGAAGAGGTCCAGCCAAATAATTTAATAAGATATGAACGCGTCTTACGCAGCCTGGCAGAGGAGTAAACAACGCTGTAGAGAGAAACAGATGGCAACTATCGTTTAAAAACGGGAATAATAAAAAACAAACATTTTCATTTTCACTGCGCCCGGGCTCTGGAGCTCCGGAGCCGGCTTGTATCGGCGGAGCCCCATATATACAGTATCTATGGCAACCAAACTTCACTTGAGAGACAAACGTGTGACGGTCAGGAAGATGTTTTGGCGGGGGGGGGACTGATCAGAAAATGTAACGGAACGTTGTAGAAATGTAGGCTAGTGCTAGGCTAGATTCGGCAGCATTCATTTGCGGCAAATCATTGTGGCTTGATGGTGTAGCACTAGTAGTATGGATGTTCATATTGAATCCTTTATTTTCATTCCAGAAGCCATATTTGAGCACACACACATATACATGTAGATTCCTTTAAATGCTAAGGGGAAGAATAAAAAAGAGAAACTGGATCTGTGAAGTTTATCTTACTACTCAGTCAGAATCGTATTAACCTGGAGTCCCAGTCTCTGTCTCAATAATCATATATGTCATGTTTTAGGCCTATTGGCAGACATCCATTTAAAATGTAGCCAATGGCATAAAAAGAGTCCACTGAAGTTTCTCAGCTACCACTCTAGTTAGATTTGTGTGGTCCAGGCAGCTTTTCATAAAAAATGGTATTCATTCGCAAGGCTACTTTTACTTTTATACTTCAAGTAAATTTCTAAGCCTGTACTTTGTTACTTTTACTTGAGTAAGGAAATTAAATCAGTAAGTGAAGTGAGTACTTTTGCCATCTCTGGTGACAAGTTAGAAAATAGTATTAAGTGAATACATCAAGTCTGTGTTGCTACTCCATGGATAAAAGTATAAAAAAGTTGCACTAGGTTTTAACTGTCTAACCAAATGTATATGCAGAACTTAGTGTTGCGATCTAATTAGTCTTGGTGACCCTGACCCTACTGCGTTGTGCCTATTTTTTTCATTCGTTGCTTCCTCGTATCTCTCTCTCTCGTTTTCCCTCGCCAGCCTTGAGTATTGGCACGCCTCAAAGGACGTTGAATGTTTAGCAGGTGAAAAGCAGATCAAAGGTGCAGCGGGGGGGACAAATATGCCATACTGTAGTTTATTCTGCTCACTGGGTGTGATGTAGGACATATCTTTGCTGGTGTGTAATTTATGGCATTTCCGTTTCAAGTTAAGATGCCATTTGTTGTTCCCTGCTTTGTCAATTAAATAAATAACTGTCAATTAAATGGGCGTCAAGGAAGTCAGAGTAACACACACACACACACACACACACACACATCCACAGTTGTATCTGTATTGTAAACGAATGCATGTAAAGATGACAGTTTGAACTCTCAAGCAACATTCTTCTTGATGTGGCAGACTTTGCAGTATGCTGTTGTTTGGTATAAATCTATTTAAGTTCCACTGGAACCACACCTACTGTATATGTAAGCATAGGTGAGCTGAAGGTGTTTTAGGATACACAGATGATTTTGTCATGCTCTGATATTGTTGTCAATTAAAACAAAACTAAACTCTACAATCAGCTCACCAATGCTTACATATTGGTGTGGTTTAAGGCATGGATACCTTACCCGAGTCCGACGAGAGCCGACGGGCCGGGCCGGGTTCGGACAGATATTTAGAAAGGATGTTTGGGTTCGGGTCGGTCTCGGTCACATCAGCGCGATAAGGCATTTGTTGTAAAATGGTGCTGCAGCCCCTTTAAGAGAGCTCAGTGTGTGTGTGTGTGTGTGTGTGTGTAAAGTGGGCAGAAGAGAGACAGAGAAAGAGGAAGCAGACTTGTAGATGCGACCGAAGCAGAGTTGGTGGAGTAAGTTTAAGTTTTGCACCCAGTGTGTGCGGTGTCCGATATGAAGCCCAGACTGAAAGCCACGCTGATTCATCTGCTCACCAGAAACGGGATTTGAACCCCGACGTTATTCATTTTATAACGTCGGCCTGGAGGTAACCATTCTCCCCTGGTTTTCTGACCTCGGTCGGAAACGAAGCGATCAGGAAAGGTTAACACATTGAACATTTTAACAGCTTAATGTGCGCTTGTTGCCCCGTGTGCGCTGATGCGCTCATCTGTTGACATTTCCAAATGCCTTCCTACAGTTGTTTAATAAAAGCAGGCTTTCCACACAGAAACATAGCCTACATGTGTCATTAGTATGAGAAAAAAATTAGATTTTAACTGTGTCGGGCTCGGACACAAATTTCTTAATGCCTGTCGGGCTCGGGCCGGGTTCGGTCACGGCTCTGTTGGACGCGGGCCGGGCTCGGACAGAAAAATTCGGCCCGATCCGGACTCTAGTGTGGTTCCAGTGGCCTTAAATAGATTTTTATCAAATAACAGCATACTGCAAGGTCACATTACCTTACCCAATGTGACAATGTTTTGGTCAATTATGGTGATTGTGAAGTCTTCGGTATGGAACAAGCACAACTACCTTCATCTACTCCATTGTTTTATACAACTAAAGTTATGGGGTGGCAGTAGCTCAGTCTGTAGGGACTTGGGTTGGGAACTGGAGGGTCACTAGTTCAAATCCCAGTATGGACCAAAGTACAGTGTGGATTGGTAGCTGAAGAGATGCCAGTTCACCTCCTTGAGCAAGGCACCGTACCCCCCCAACCGCTCAGGATGCTGGTCCAGCACTGGCAGCCCACTCACTCTGACATCTCTCCATTTGTGCATGAATAGGTCCTGAGCATGTGCTGTATTTCAGGCCTATGTGTAGTGTTGTAATTTCCCCACTGGGGATCAATAAACAGTATAAATTAAATAAAATGAATTTGCAACAAAAGTATGGCTGATGTTTTGTAACCAAGATGAAGCAGGGGGATGTCTAATTTCATAGACACAATCTACATTTACATTTGCACTGCCCACTCAGCAATAAACCTGATGATTAGAGAAGACTACAGGCAAACTCTCTCTCTAATGTAGCTCAGCGTAAATTCTTTTAGGAAGACCTAACTTTTTATCTATGCCCTGTTCTAAGTCAATCAGCTGTTGTAGGCGTTCACTTTCCCGTAAACCAATCAGACTCTGACTCGAATTCCAAGGGCCAATCACAGCGTTACAACCCCGCTCTAAATCTGTTCTCTCCCTGTGCTATCATCTGTCGTTTCAGGCAAAGCGTCCATCCCTCCACCTCCCCTTCCACATCCAGTCTTTGTCTTCTCCAGCTGACCATTCTGGTGCCTACTTTGGCTGGTCCAAATTTCCATCAGGGGGGTTATGATGGTTCTCTACCCCTATAAGAAAACTATTAGTATAAACTATGGAGTCTAATTGCCAAAGACACTGTACACTTTACTATGCTATGTACAATAAACTTTGCATATCTGCAAACAAGTCTCTCCTGATTAAATTGGTGCCTGACTCTCACTGTTATTAAAGCTGCCACTTATTTTGCTCCACCACAGTTCATTTACTCACACCACTTAGTAAGAATCATGACTAAGCAAGTTACCGTTATGTTACATTATTTCATTCAAACATTATAATGTGACTCACACTGGGATACAGCTGATACCGTATGTTTGCAGGTGTGTCTTCAACTCAACTCCAGAGGATCGAGGTCAAGACCAGGGGCAGCGCTGGTTGCTATGGTGACTGGGGCTCAGTAAGAGTGGAGGAGCGAGTGGCAGACAACATCTTTGACAGGTCAAAAAGTTATTCAATTGAAATTACACATCTGAAATTCCTTCTTTAATTCAATTACTGTGAGTCCAATCTGCTAAATATTGTTATCACCTGAGAGAAAAATCTCGAAGTCAAACACGTTGATGTGGTCTTTGGTTTCAGTTATATGTGACACAGAGCAGGTTAGAAAGATGGCACTGTCTGCCTCCTTCCAGAAATGTCTTGTCTTACTGTAGTTCGTAGAGCCAAATATATTCTGTATATTTATATAGATATATAATTATATTTATCAAGTCAATTATATAGTAATCGCTACAGCGCTGTAATTTCATATTAACATGTCTGTCTGTTTTCCTACATTTTGACCTAAAATGATGTATGAAAAGTGAACATTGCGGTGGACAGAGCTGTTGAGATCATTTTCAGTGGATGATACAGCCCCTCCTCACTATAGGTGTGATCTCATACACTCAAGCTCTAAATATATTTATATATACAGTTCATCTTACAATGCAGTAGATGGCTCTGAAGTCAAGAAATGTTTGACGAATACATGTTGCTCCTGTGTCTTTGAATTCATAACTTAGTTTGAATCACTTTATTGCATCTGTTTTCCACACCTGATACAGAAAGATAACCAACATAGAACAACAAAACCCAAATAATCTGGGAAACTCATAGTATTTTATTGAGTCATCATTTAATTTTTATCAACTTATTCATTTTGGTAGTGTGTATTTACATTTAGACACACAGCATATACATGTATGAAATATGCAACATATGTATCATAATGTGACAAATCCAATCATGCAATGGTTAAATATAAACAAATAAGAACACACCCATACAATATAGTGAGATACCGTGAATTGTGTGTAGCGTTACACCCCTATGTTCGAAATACAGCAACAGCTTCGACAATGTCTCCTTTGTGTTAATTTGAATATGTATTGCCATCTTTTAGACAATGAAATTATTCCTGTCCACAATTTTTAACTGCATATGCATACTTTTTTGAAGACCAATTAGATAGGTTTATTTTGTGGTGGCTCTGTCACGTGTACAAAGAATGTTTGTCACCATTGTAGGGGAAGTTCCCTTTCTTTCCATCACAGAACTTATCAAAAGGTGTTGGAGTGTTTTTTGTGGGATAGTCACAGCAGCTGCATTTTTGGTTAAAGACCAGATTTGATGGGCAGTGTTGGAGGTAGGGTCTTCGCCCCCAACAATTGTAAAAAGAATATGGGTCAGCAGGGTTAGTGTATTGCCCATTGCTCTTTCCATTACATAAGTTATCAATTGGTGTTTGCGGGATAGTCACAGCAGCTGCATATTGGGTTAAAGACCAGGTTTGATGGGCAGTATTGGAGGTAGGCTATTCCATTACCACAATTGTAAAAAGAATGTGGGTCAGCAGGGTTGGGGGATAGCCCACTGATCCTTCCATTACAGGTGTTTGGTGTAGTTGTAGTAGGTGGAGTTGTAGTTGTGGTAGGGGAGTTGTAGTTGTGGTAGGGGGAGTTGTAGTTGTGGTAGGGGGAGTTACAGGATAGTCACAGCAGCTGCATTTTTGGTTAAAGACCTTTTTTTTTGTTTTTTTTCAATTTTATTTATTGTTTTTCTGTTTAACAAAGAAGAAACAGCACAGCAGAACATAAGAAAGCAACCCACCCATAGACAAGAAAAAAACAGACAATAACAATAGAATAACAATTAGGTAGCTAAATGAAAAAGAAAATATTGTAACAAAGTATGCATACATTATACATGTAAAGTTAAAGACCAGATTTGATCGGCAGATTTGGAGGTAGGTTCTTCCATCCCAACAATTGTAAAAAGAATATGGGTCAGCAGGGTTAGTGTATTGCCCATTGCTCTTTCCATTACAGAAGTTATCAATTGGTGTCGGAGATGTGGTTGTAGTAGGTAGAGTTGTAGTTGTGGTAGGGGAAGTTGTGGTTGTGGTAGGTGGAGTTGTAGTTGTGGTAGGGGAATTTGTGGTTGTGTTAGGTGGAGTTGTATTTGTAGTAGGTGGAGTTGTAGTTGTGGTAGGTGGAGTTGTAGTTGTAGTAGGTGGAGTTGTAGTTGTGGTAGGGGGAGTTGTGGTTGTGGTAGGTGGAGTTGTAGTTGTGGTAGGTGGAGTTGTAGTTGTGGTAGGGGGAGTTGTGGGTGTGGTAGGTGGAGTTGTAGTTGTGGTAGGTGGAGTTGTAGTTGTAGTAGGTGGAGTTGTGGTTGTGGTAGGTGGAGTTGTGGTTGTGGTAGGTGGAGTTGTAGTTGTGGTAGGTGGAGTTGTAGTTGTAGTAGGTGGAGTTGTGGTTGTGGTAGGGGAAGTTACAGGATAGTCACAGCAGCTGCATGTTTGGTTAAAGACCAGATTTGATGGGCAGTATTGGAGGTAGGTTCTCCCATCCCCACAATTGTAAAAAGAATGTGGGTCAGCAGGGTTAGTGTATTGCCCATTGCTCTTTCCATTACAGAAGTTATCAATTGGTGTTGAAGTTGTAGTTCTAGTAGTTGGAGTTGGAGTTGGAGTTGTTGTAGTTGCAGTTGTAGTTGTGGTAGGGGCTGTTCTGGTTGTGGTAGGGGGAGTTGTAGTTTTGGTAGGTGGAGTTGTAGTTGTAGTTGTAGTTGTGGTAGGGGCAGTTGTGGTTGTGGTAGGGGGAGTTGTAGTTGTGGTAGGGGAAGTTGTGGTTGTGGTAGGTGGAGTTACAGGATAGTCACAGCAGCTGCATGTTGGGTTAAAGACCAGATTTGATGGGCAGTTTTGGAGGTAGGCTATTCCATTGCCACAACTGTAAAAAGAGTGTGGGTCAGCAGGGTTGGGGTATAGCCCACTGATCTCTCCATTACAGATGTTTGGTGGCACTGGAGCTGTATCCGTGAGGCCAGGATAACCTGAAGGAATCAGATCAGAGTCATATTGTGTTAATTGTTCTTTAACTCTGTTTGATCATAATTTAACATCCCTGCTGAGATGTCTAAAGAAAGAGCATACATTTGCAAATGTAACAAAGGCAATAAGAGGTGATTACATTAATATGAATGACATTAAATTAAATACACAATAACAACAACCACTGCATGACAGGATAAGATATTTTGAATTTCGGTTACCGAGAAACAGAAGATTTTGCAGGTGGCTGAAAAATGAGTTGCCCTGTTTACATAAGTGTGCACCTTTATTTATCTGCAAGTGCTATTGATCATGTTTGAAGCATGTTATGAACTTACCCAAGCTGGCGATGATCAAACAGAGCCCTTCAAAGTGACAGAGGTTACAAAAAAAAACAAAGGTTAGGAGATCAGTTTACCTAAATTAATGGTAATGGTGACACTGTTTTCTGTAAAGAGCTGAATTAAATGAAACAAAAACTATCTGCATGGCTAGATACCACTGGAGGTAAGTGAGACAATATGCATTACAATAACTTGTCCAGTGTGCCTTACCTGCAGTTAGAGTGAGTTCGCACATGTTGCCACTATATAGATAAGCAGAAATAAAATGCATTGTATTAACATGCAGCCGAAAAATATGACCATGACTCAAAAACATATCCTCACCCTAAGCTAATATTATTAATATTATTTTAAAAATTGCCACACAAATTGCATTTCAAGTTGGAAAACTGCACATCTTTCCTGTTAAAAATGGTCTTAGAAAGTAGGTCAGTTTCCTATTCTGTTGTGTGTCTATCAGTGCCACTTAGCACAGTTTGTGGGTTTACTTGGTATTGGAACGCTTATTTTCATACACATGTTTGTTTGTGATGGGTTTTTGCCTTTAAGACGTTGGCACCCAACTTAAACAATCAATGTTGTCCAAGATAAACACTTAAGTTCTTCATACCACAAACTTTTGGCAGATTATTTGTTTTGTAAAAGAAATGTTTCATAGCAGGATAGTCATTGTTCAGCATAGTTTAAGTATCTGCTTTACAGCTTTAAAGTAATATCATAATATTGGCATGACACAACTGTACCATCACATAGTCAGACCCAAGCTCCTGCTTGAGAAATTATACCATTTTACAGCACCAATGATATTTTCACTTACCTTTATCAGGATGGTGGGTACAGATTCTATCAGTCATTAAACAGCACCTGTAACCATTAAAGAACATCATCAACACTTTAAATACATGAATGTAATCAAAACCGAAAGAAATGAGATAAACTTGAATTAAAACAATTTCAAAAGTATAGGAAGAGGAAAGGACATGGCGCTCAGATCAGGAGTGACTCGACTGAACAGGTTGGTTACTGTATGATTATAATCAATCAAGTTTGATTAATTAATTGCCTGCATCATTCAAAAAAAACTTGTTATGAATGAAAATGATCACATGTACATTATTGGGACAACAAACAATAATAATAACATTAGAAAGCTACAACATAATAAAAAGAGAAAGATTCTGCACAGTGCCTGCTAGTTCACTCCCCCTCTCTAAAATGCATTTAGTATAGCCAGTTAGAGATTGAGCAGGTAGGCCATAGCAATATACATAGCAACAACAAAGAATTCACAAAATGTAGTTTGTGAAAATATGTAAAAGGGATACTTACAAATATATTGGTGAAAGAAGCGTATTGTGTCTGATGGATGTCTGATGGATGTGTGGCTGAGCAGTTTATAATGGCTAGACAGCTGAGGTAGCTGTTAAACAGGGTACGGATAATTACTCCAAGTTCCTGTAGTTCCTGGCCAGTTGGCAATAGAATTCCTTCCATCAAAAAATATTTTTTTAATGTCATCATATGTAAGATGTATTGATTTACAGTAGCCTGACAGCATGTGGTAATTAACTAGGGAGGGGTAATTGCTGCATTGTTGCATGGAATTGTTGCAATGTCCTAATTATACTCTATAACTTGGTTCAAAAGTTCAGAGTCATAGATTAAGCAAAGTATATAGATAATGTATGTAGGTTAAGAACAACATAACAGAGGCACACAACACAGCGCGGCCTAACTGTGTTTTATACCTCCGGGTCTGGAACAGCATGACTGGAGGCATTATATTTTGGGGGGTTCTCTGTCCATTTATCCATCCGTCCATCCGTCCATTCATCTGTCCATCCCATTCTCGTAAATGTGATATCTAAATAACGCCTTGAGGGATTTACTTCAAATTTGGCACAAACGTCCACTTAGACTCATGGATGAACTGAATACATTTTGGTGGTCGTAGGTCAATGCCACTGTGACCTCACAAAAACATGTTTTTGGCCATGACTCAAGTGTTACTACCTTAATTATGACATAATTTCACATAACAACAAGTGTCTTATAGGAAAAAATGATGAAGTGATGACACTTTATATCCAGAAGATCAAAGGTCAACCTCACTGTGACACAATGTTCTACAAAAATGTGTGTCTGGCCTTTATCGAGCATCATAACTCTGGAACAGAAGGGGAGATTGTAATCATATGTAGTATTTAGTCGGATACTGAAATGGTGACACTAATCTTAAAACTGTGGTGATTGTATAGATCTTCTGTGCTACCGGGTTAATATGTGCACTCAAGAAAATAATTCATTGGATGAACATGATTTTATCATGCCACCTATATTCCATCTTAACAAACCAAGTTAAGTCAACTAACCATCATCATGTTATTTCAACACAGCATACATGTGTTGGTTAAACATAATATCAGTATTTGCATTCAACTAATTTACATCTTGTTGAATATATATGTTTGTTCTTAGTTAATTTAGTTAAATCAATTTAAGTGTATTCTACATTGGTCAAATAATTCAGTAGAACAAAATTTCACCTTCAACAAATCAACTCATATAAGGTTTGTCAGTTATAGTAATGTCAGTGTTGTTGAATGAAGTGATGTCAATCTTGCTGGTTTAATTAGTGTTGTTTTCATTCTTAAGACAAGAATGTATTGTATATGACCAAACATGCATACAAAATTACAACATGCAAATCCATTTTACATTTTTATTTATGCAACATTGGGCTTTATAAAACATTTTGCCTGCATTACACACGTAGCGAGTAGTCTTCTGTTACACTCACTGTCCAACTAGATAAAAGAAAGTTCTATGGCATTCATTGTTTGTGTATGATCACAAAAAGTTTAGACTGAGCCTCATGCGACAATGATAGCAATACTATCACATCCAGTACAAGGATAGTACAGCTGTTAAAACATTAAAATGTAACACACACTGGTAACAACATACTGGTATGGGATCAGTACTTGGTCAATTCAGACACTGATCGGTACTTGGCCGATTCAGATACCCAAACTTGTGTATCAGCCAATACCAAGGTCAAGGTCAAAGTCAAGGTAACTTTATTTATACCCGAAGGTAGATTTGGCTTAAAACGTCTTAAAACTGTAAGCCAAATCTACCTTCGGGTATAAATAAAGTTACCTTGAACTTGACCTTGGTATTGGCTGATACACAAGTTTGGGTATCTGAATCGGCAAGAAAAAAAGATTGCGTCAGAACATTTCTAAACTTTATTACAGATGGAATACTCGACACACTACACGAGCTTCGCCCGCCCGCTATCGATACCAGCGATGTTGCATCTGGCCGGTAGGGACATCATCAGCTACGCTAGCCGGCCACCTGTTCCATCCATCCTGCTTGCAAGTGTCCGCTCATTAGACAACAGACTGGATTACCTCCAACGTCAACGAAACTCCCAACGCGAGTTCAGAGACTGCTGTGTTTTTGTTGTTGTGGAAATATTGCTGTACTGGACTATCCAGCTACCAGGTCTGCTGCTCTGTCACCGGGTAAGACTAGTGGAGGTGGGCTGTGTTAACATGGACTGCCTGGTGCAGAAATTGGGTGCTTTTATCCAACTAACCGGTAACTGCTGGTGGAGTTTGTGTTAAATGCCGACCAGTCTACATTCCACGCAAATTTACAGCTGTTTATACTCGGTGTTTACACCAAACGCTAATGCTAGTAGCTATGTGTTAGCTGAACTTTACAGAGCATATAATGTGTGTGCACTAAATGTAGCCTGTTTCGTATGTCGTTTTTATACAAGGTCGTTTTTATATATTTTAAATGTGTAACACCACTTGAGCCACGGTGAAACGTTTTTTTGTGTCTATGGTTGAAATGACAATAAAACACACTTGTTGAGTTGATCGTCTCACTGTCTGTCTGGCTTGGGAGTAGAGCTAAAGCTGCAAAGCAAGTGCATTCTGGGATTTGGTGTCTTTCATCCACATGAGCCAAAAACACATTTTCTGGCTTTTCTCAGCCTAGAAGCCATGTAGACAAGAACCAGTTAGATATGAATTACCAGTAAATTTGATCAATTCCTTTTTTTAATTTTCAAAAGATAGCAAGCTCTTATAATACTTATACTCATATTTCGCCCGTCCAAGAGCCTTGCTCTGTACGAGGTTACTACCTAAAAGGAAGTTTTTTTCTCACCACTCAAGGATACTACCTAAAAGGAAGTTTTTTCTCACCACTCAAGATTACTACCTAAAAGAAAGTTTTTCCGCGCGACTGTTGCACTAAATGCTTGCTCTTGGTGGAATTATTGGAATTGTTGGTTCTTTGTAAATTATAGAATGTGGTCTAGACCTACTCTACTCCATCCTATGGTCCTGAATATGATTAGATACCTCTTTAACTAATGAACTACTAACTCATTATGGCCAGCAGAACTTGCTCTAATCTGCTCTACGGAGAAACAACAGGTCTTTTTGTTGTGGCCGAAAGTGTTTTCAGTCCAAGCAGGAAGTGCACAGGTGTAATTAATAGCATTGCTAATAGCCCCATACCAGAGCTGGCCTAGTTTCAGTGTTATTTTCTAGTGAAAACTGGCTTAGCATACTGTCATCATCACTACTATTAGTTACACCTGTGAGTTTCCTGATATGACAGAAATGATTACTGTGTGTTGTTTGTAAATTAAGATCGTGGCCAGCAGATGTGTTTTTATTTTTGAAATGTTCAATAATATACCGTACTACTAACTAGCTTTGCCCTCAACCTGCCTGTGTTCCCCCTAAACAACTTTTTTTTTAACTGGCTGCGTTTCTCTGACATCACTGACCGAAATATAAAACTTATCAGTAAGAAATGAAATTTAAAAATGTTGTAAAAATGCAGCTGGCTAAACAAACATGTTTACCGTATTTCCTCAAATAAAAGCCGGGGCTTTTATTTACCTGAACAGCAGAAGGTACCAGGCTTGTATTTGAAGCAGGCTTTTATTAGAGGCAGGCCTTTATTAGGGCCCGAGCGCCAACAGCAGCGAAGGCCCTACTGAAACTGAAGGAATTATTATTTTCTGCAAAGTAATTGCCTTTTTGAGGGGCTTATCATATTTAAAAACTCACCAAATTTGGTGGTAGCATCAAGTCCGGTGAACAAAAATTGCTCGCTAGCTCCCCCTAGAAAGTAAAAAAATTGAGCCCCTGCAGTGCGTTTAACGTAGACTCACGAAACTTGGTACACATATGTAACATGTCAAGATGTACAAAAAACTTCATTAGAGCCATACCCTAAACCCAACAGGAAGTCCGCCATTTTGAATTCAAAGTTCGAAATTAGTGAGATTTTGGCCATTTCCACATGTCGTACTTTGGCCGTGGCAGGCGGCCATTTTGTGCGTTTCGCCGCCGAAACAGGAAGTGGGTGTAACTCGAGTGTACGTTGTCCGATTACCTCGAAACTTTTCAGGATTCATAAGAGTCCAACCCTGAGGACAAATAAAGGCCGATATTTACTTAAAGTCATAGCGCCCCCTAGTGGCAACAGGAAGTAGGCCTAAAAGTCAAGGTGCTATACTTTAACGAACTCCTCCTAGAGATTTCATCCGATGGACTCCAAACTTGGTCTGCACGATCCCAACACCTTAACGATGAAAAGTTATTAAAAGAAAAACTTTTCGTCAGACGGTGTGGGCGTGGCGTGGCGGCCATTTTGAGTGTTTAGCGATGAACAAAGAAGTTGTTGTAACTTGAGTGGACGTTGTCGTATCTGCCCGAAATTTCTCACGATTGACAAGGGTCCAGGCCTGAGGACACCTACAGGCCAAAATTGACTTTTGGTGATAGCGCCCCCCTCTGGCAACAGGAAATGCGCCTTATATGAGAAACATCATCCGATTTACATGAAACTCTGAATGTGTGGTCTACATGTGATACTGAGCAGCCCCCTATAATATGACCACGCCCACTTACTCAGGCCACGCCCCCTTTCATAACATTTGAACCGTTTAAGGTAAGTCTTGTGTGAGGTATCATTGAACTCAGCAGAGACTTCCTTTTTAATTGGTGATGGTTTGACCCGCCCCTCTTATGCATTAGCCACGCCCCTTTTCACAGCTAATGAACCGTATGACGTAGAGTCTTGTGTGAGCTATCGTTGAACTCGGCGGGGAGTTCCCTTTTCATTGTTGACGATTTGCAGTGTGTGAGTGCCGAGCAAATGCACGGTCGCAAGGAGCGGCGTCCGCCGGTAACCCCGACACGCGCAGAGGCGCGAGGGCCCGTCCATCGCTGCTCGCAGCTTTAATTTCTAATTCCATCTGTTTGATAAGTATAATTATTTTAAATAAACTGTTTTAAATAAAAAACCATAGCGTTCCAGTAGATAGAGATCATTCATTTTTTAAGAAACATTTGCAAAAATATCACCATATACAACAACAGCCAGAAGGGCGACAAAGCAATTTGGGTCAGAATGAATCAAACACCCCCACTGGTCAGTTTGAACCCTGTAAATGTACCAGGTATTTATTTCAAATACAGGTACTACGATATTGCTGGTAGATTACAATAAGAGCATCCAGTAGTTACACCAGTATCTGAGTAACGTTACAGATACTAGCTAGCTTTGTTTCTAGCTCCAGGCTAACGTGTTTCCTCCCACCTCCAGCTAGCTAGCCGTGCTCTGCTCTGATTGGCTGATCTTGTCAGCTTATCCTCCTGTTTCTTCCAGTCTCAGATTCTCCTGGGGTCAATGTCGAAACGTCACGCAGCTTTTTCACCCGAGTTTTCCTCCGCATACTTTAAAACTCTTTTCGTTTTGTTGTTGAAAAGTCCGTCACTAGCACCAGAGCCCGTCTTTCTCTGCTAGCACTAAATGAGCCCCGTGTTACATCCAGTGTAGCTACTGCCATCTACTGGCACCTGTAGGTTACTGCACACTACACCTGGCTGAGTTACACATACAGCCGCACAGGACAATAATCCAGAAAAACAAAAAAAAGCCCCAAAAAAAAGCATGAATATATTGTTGAATCTGTTAAATTAAATAGGTGGACATATACATTACAATGAATTTGAATTTTATTTTGACTTAATGTTATATGAAAGGCATTTAGGAGATTATCCACACTATTTTTTCAGAGGCCCGGCTTTTAATTGACTCCCGGTTTTTATTTGAGGAAATACGGTAATTAGGCAGCTTTCTGTCTGAGATATGGCTTGGACCCAAGTGCAGAAATTTGAGGAGGAAACAGCAGTAGAAATAATAATAATTTAATGAGAACACAAAGAGTCTTACAAACATGAGCAGGTGAGTAATCCTGAAAAACAGGAACAAGGAAGGAACGGGGAAAAAATCCAGGAACATATCAGACAAAGAAAGCACAGAGTGCCAAGTGTCAATTAAATGGGCATCAAGGAAGTCAGAACACACACACACACACACACACAGACACACACACAGTTGTATCTGTATTGTAAACGAATGCATGTAAAGATGACAGTTTGAACTCTCAAGCAACATTCTTCTTGATGTGGCAGACTTTGCAGTATGCTGTTGTTTGGTATAAATCTATTTAAGTTCCACTGGAACCACACCTACTGTATATGTAAGCATAGGTGAGCTGAAGGTGTTTTAGGATACACAGATGATTTTGTCATGCTCTGATATTGTTGCATATTAAAACAAATATAAGCTCTACAATCTGCTCACCTATGCTTACATATACGTGTGGTTCCAGTGGCCTTAAATTGATTTTTACCAAACAACAGCATACTGCAAAGTCACAATACCTTACCCATTGTGACAGACTGTTTTGGTCAATTACGGTGATTGTGAAGTCTTCGGTATGGAACAAGCACAACTACCTTCATCTGCTTCATTGTTTTATACAACTAATTTGCAATCTGAAAAAAGTATGGCTGATGTGTTGTCACCAAGAAGAAGCAGGGGAATGTCTAATTTCATAGCCACAATCTACATTTACATTTGCACTGCCCACTCAGCAATAAACCTGATGATTAGAGAAGACTACAGGAAAACTCTCTCTATTGGTGCCTGACTCTCACTGTTATTAAAGCTGCCACTTATTTTGCTTATTGGTCTTATTGGTCAGTAGTTAAATGACAGCGAGCAGCAGCGCTGGTTGCTATGGTGCTCATAGGGCTCAGTAAGGGAGTGGAGACAACATCTTTCACAGGTCAACAAGTTATTCAATTGAGATTATACATCTCAAATTACTTCTTTAATTCAATTACTGTGAGTCCAGTCTGCCAAATATTGTTATCACCTGAGAGAAAAATCTCGAAGTCAAACACATTGATTATACGTTTCAATTATATGTGACACAGAGCAGGTTAGAAAAATGGCACTGTCTTCCTCCTTCCAGAAATTTCTTGTCATACTGTAGTTCGTAGAGCCAAATATATACTGTATATATATATATATATATATAAATATATATATATATATTTATATCCGGTCGATTATATAGTAATCGCCACAACGCTGCAATTTCATAATAACATGTCTGTCCATTTTCCTACATTTTGAGCTGAAATGATGTATGAAAAGTGAAAATTGCGGCGGACAGAGCAATTTGTTGAGATCATTTTCAGTGGATGATACAGCCCCTTCCCACTATAGGTGTGATCTCATACACTCAAGCTCTCTCTCTATATACTGTATATATATATATATATATATATATATATATATATATATATATATATACAGTTCATCTTACAATGCAGTAAGTGGCTCTGAAGTCAAGTCAAGTCAGCTTTATTGTCAGCTGTGCTATACATGCATGACATACAGCACAAATGAAATTTCAGTCCTCTCGGACCCACGGTGCAAAATGCAATACAAATAAATAAGTTTTGATGAATAAAAAAGACATAGAATAGACCATCAACAATTTAACATTATATACAAAATAAACAATCAACAATCAACAAGACGTAAAATCAACAATCAGACTCACAATCACAATCAAGGCACGTGGTATTTTTTTTTGACAAAAATAAAAAGGGTAAATAAAAAAATATTAAAATATTTAAACAGGTGAGGTAGAGCAGTGTAGTGCAATACATAAACAAACAGGGGAAGTGAAATGTGCAGTCCCTGAGTTCAGAGTGTATGAGAGTGTGTGGTGGAAGTTTCTTTTGCAGCACGGGGGATTTCAGAGTTTAGTAAATTGAAACAAATAAGACAGACTGAGACTAAAACCAAGTTGGTTTTTTGTATTTTATTGGAAAAGATATATTTGCAAAAATAGGAGCAACATGATTTCACAAAGGCCGCGGCCCAGTGTGGAGTCAGTTTCTCAAATGAGTGAACAGAACACCAGGCTTATATGCATCTTCAGAGTGACAGCACACACGACTTGGATTATTATGACGCTACAGTTCTTACAGGCAATCTGATACACATGAAGAAAATCAGTAAAAACACAAGAGACATCTCGGAGCCATTGCCTCCTCCTCCCTGTAACGATAGTTTTAGGGTGACCTTGTAGCCCCTATCTGTTCAGACAAACAGTGCTCACATTATTTTCCAGACTGGACGTCTCAGCAGTTAGAATCAAAATCTGCATGTGGGAAATGAGATCAACTCTTTCAGCATTTGTGAGAGAAGTAAAGTACCAATTAAACATAAAAAATATAAGGAATTAGGCTTAAATGTAATTTTCCCATTACAAGTGTATGAGTGGTGTTGGGGGGGTGCAGTCCTAGTCTGTGGCAGGGGGCAGAGGGGGCAGGATGGGCAGAGGAGTAAGTGAGGAGGGAGGGAGTGACGGTAGAGCAGGGAGGGAGTTGAGTCTCCTGACAGACTGGTGAAAAAAACTGTCTTTGAGCCTGCTGGATTTTGCAAGTGTATCTCGCTGCAGCCATCAAGCCCCGCCCAAGTCAGCCATTTTTCTTTGCTTACTTGCTTATTATATTTAAAAACTTTAAAACAACAAATAAGAACTCTGAACATTTACAATTCACACCTCTTTAATGTAAAACTCTTTAATGTAAATTTCATGCACCCCTTTTTCGTGTATGTATGTATGAATTTAATGTTTTCAATGTGTTTATGTATCTGTACTTGAATAATAACGTTTTTTGAAAAAACAAAAAAAGACAGCCTGGTAGTTTCACATTAGATAGACACTGACGATGTAGGCTAAACACAAACGACATTTTATGCAACAGTTTTTATGTAGTTACTGTGTAGTTACTGTGTACTTTTCGTTAATTTTATTTCCGATTTTGATATTTCATTTCATTTAGCCCTCAAATGTACAATGGTGTGTTGTTTCGTTATGGACTTTCCTATTAACAGCAAGAATTCAATCTTCATTACAACCAAATGTACAAAGGGGCGATTTTGCTTTATTAACAGGTGAACCAGAAGTATATGGTGAAACTCAAAAAGTTAGAATATCGTGCAAAAGTTAATTTATTTCAGTAATTCAACATAAAAGGTAAAACTAATTTATTATATAGACTTATTACATGCAAAGTGAGATATTTCAAGCCTTTATTTTTTATAATGTTCATGATTATGGCTTACAGTTTATGAAAACCCTCAGAAAATTATAATGTTGTGAAAAGGTCCAATATTGTAGGCTCAAAGTGTCCCACTCTAATAAGCTAATTAATCCAAAACACCTGCAAAGGGTTCCTGAGTCTTTAAATGGTCTCTCAGTCTGGTTCAGTAGGATTCACAATCATGCAAGATGCTCCTCAGATATTACCTGCACAGAAACACACCTAATCTAAGTATTTCAAAGGGTCGAACACACATACAGACAGATGTCTAGCTAGCTACAGTAAAATCGCTACGTGATTACCGCTGTATCCGAGGGTTGAAGATGCATTTTAACGGGGTAGTGCAAGTTGCTGCTGTGGTTTAGCTGAAGCTAACGCAGCCTGAGCTTTCACGTTACAATATAAAAGGTGTTGACCGTTGACTTAGCTGGCACGCAAACAGTTAATTTACATGTCTACGAGCATGTTAGCAAACTACACCAAGAGACAAATACCGAGAAATATTGATAGAAAGAAGGGGAAACTAGTACTTCCATACTTTTTAGCATTGGCTAATTAGCAAACTCCCTGTCATTAAATGTTAGCTTCCGAGCTAGTTAGCCCCAGAAGTGCAAGAAAACAAGGCTTTCACCGGAGTAGTCTTACATTATTTCCGAACCACTCTTTTCGTTTCAAAATAGGAAATCAAATGAACGAAAAAGTACACAGGCCCAATTACACTTCACTGTTGTTGCATGAAATGTCGTTTGTGTTTAGCCTCCATATCTGTTTCTATCACCTAATGTGAAACAAGAGGCTTCGCTACCAGGCTGTCTTGGTCCGTTCGAGTGTATGGGGAGTGACGTAGGCAAAAGAAAATGACTGACTTGGATGTGGGCGGGGCTTGATGTCAAGCCGCACGCTGCAGCGAGATGCTCCTCGGATTTTGCCCGGAGACTGCGCAGTCTCCTCCCTGATGGCAGCAGGCTGAAGGGGGGGTGGGGTCACCTGCATTCCTGGTTGCTTTGCTGGTGAAAATGTACAGTAGATATCTGTATTTTAAAAAGAAATTATTTGTAGAATAACTTTTTTACTGTAATTTCACGGTAAGTGTTTGGCAACTTTTGCTGCCAGACTTTTAACCATTTTTTTCACGATTGTTTTTTAACGTTGCTTTATATTAAATTTAAGGTTTAACTGTAAAAAAACAGAAAGATGCCTCAATTTTACACACTGTAAAATTATGTTTTTCTTTAGTCTTTTTACATAAAATTCAATGTAATTTAACTTTCAAGACCATTAAGCAATGTAATTATCCTGCTGGTTTGTCACGCAATGCACTCCTCTGGTTCAATTCTTATCTCCATAACAGAAAACAATGTGTTATGATACAAGGATGCAAATCCGATATATTAATTCAGAAACGAGGTGTCCCTCAAGGTTCAACTCTTGGTCTACTTCTCTTTTCTATTTTTGTTAATGACCTTCCATTAATCTGCTCTGAATGTTGTGTTCAACTTTATGCAGATGATACAGTATTACACACTCTAAAACCAATTTATTACAAATTGAATCAGCTCTGCAGTCTGACTTTGATAGCCTACAACATTGGCTCAGAAGAAATAAATTATTACTTAACAAAACCAAATCTCACATTATGATTTTTGGAACTCCACAGACAATCAAATCCAAATTAAAAGGTCACACTTGTGTAATTACATGTTCTGATGGTAGTTCGCTGCAAAAAGCTGAACACACCAAATACCTCGGACTTTGGCTAGACTCTGATCTCTCATTTAAGTATCATATTGATTATATTTTAAAAAGAATCAATTTTTGTATTGGTGTTCTCTACCGATCTTAAACAGCTTATGGTACCCTTCTCCTCTACCTATCACTTGAGACACTCTACACAACTTTTTTTTTCTGTCCCTGCTGTACGTTTCTCAACAGCTAAGAAAGCCTTTAGCTTTAAAACCCCCTCAGATTGGAATAATCTACCTGTAAATATTCGGTCCATTCTATCTCTCCAGTTCCTTTAAAATGCCCTGTTCTCTTATTATAGTACCAACTGTACCTGTCTTTTACCCTCTATAAATCTATAACGCCATAATATCTCTTCTAATATTATGAGTATTATTCAGTTTCACTTTCACTTTTACTTTGCCACAAACTTGATTATTTATTTTTTTACTTATTATTTTTCTTTTATTTTTTTGTTTTCTGCTTGTTTTTGTTGTCTGTTTCTGTTTTACTTTTGTGTCTAATTATGATTGTACTGTATATTCAATTATTGTTAAGGACCCCTTCGAAAACGAGATGGTGCATCTCAAGGGGTTACTCCTAATAAAGACATTTTCAACATAAATCAGGGGGCGGGGGTCCCCCAGTAAATTTTGAGGGTAACAGACTTAAAAGAGAACTCCGGGCAATCTTTACGTTAATCCTGATCGCTATACCTATGTGAGTACTGTCTATAGAAAAAAAAAAACGAGCCGAATCGGTGCTAGCAACACGGAGCTAATACAGCTAATGCCCAGAGCTCCCAGTCAGCTAAAACGGCAGTTATGGGGGCATAAGATAAAGAGTGCCTTTGTGCCTCTTAACAGACACAAAATCCAATTAAAATGTCTGTGCAACATGAACAGGGCCCTTACACAACAAGATGCGTTTAGCAACTTAGCCATTGTTTAAATTCACCTACCCTGTTAGCTGCTAGCTGCCATCTGGGATGAGTGAGTGTGTTCAGCCAGGCTCCGGTAATAATCATCACGCAGCAGTTCCGTGTGTATTTGTAGCATATATATCCATTTTGTGTGTGATCTATCTGGCGTTGGTGAGTAGAAGTCTTGTCAATGTCAATCGTTGTGCTTTCCCTAGCTGGGCTAGCAGACTCGGCCGGCGTCCCTGCTTCTGCTTCCTCCCCACCCTTCTGGCTTCACGCGGCCGACAATAATCCAGCAAGAGCCCGCTGGTCTGGTGGATGTCCTCCAGAAGACCGTAAAAGCCTTCGCGGCGAAAATGGTATTTTAGTTCACCCTCAAAAATAGGTAAGTGAGCACTGTAGTGATAAATTCCTGCATTCAGATACATTTTTAGGCACCAATTTATGTTAAAAACGTCTATATTTATGGCAAGGAAATCACAAAATTCTGGTGGCAGGCAACAATTCAAAATACAAAATACAGTGCCTTAAGAAAGTATTCGGCCCCCTTGAACGTTTCGACCTTTTGCCACATTTCAGGCCTCAAACATCAAGATATAAAACTGTAATTTTTTGTGAAGAATCAACAACAAGTGGGACACAATCATGAAGTGGAACGAAATTTATTGGATATTTCAAACCTTTTAAACAAATAAAAAACTGAAATATTGGCGTGCAAAATTATTCAGCCCCCTTAAGTTAATACTTTGTAGCGCCACCTTTTGCTGCGATTACAGCTGTAAGTCGCTTGGGGGTATGTCTCTATCAGTTTTGCACATCGAGAGCTGACATTTTTGCCCATTCCTCCTTGCAAAACAGCTCGAGCTCAGTGAGGTTGGATGGAGAGCGTTTGTGAACAGCAGTTTTCAGTTCTTTCCACAGATTCTCGATTGGATTCAGGTCTGGACTTTGGCTTGGCCATTCTAACACCTGGATATGTTTATTTGTGAACCATTCCATTGTAGATTTTGCTTTATGTTTTGGATCATTGTCTTGTTGGAAGACAAATCTCCGCCCAGTCTCAGGTTTGTTGCAGACTCCACAGGTTTTCTTCCAGAATGGTCCTGTATTTGGCTCCATCCATCTTCCCATCAATTTTAACCATCTTCCCTGTCCCTGCTGAAGAAAAGCAGGCCCAAACCATGATGCTGCCACCACCATGTTTGACAGTGGGGATGGTGTGTTCAGGGTGATGAGCTGTGTTGCTTTTCACCAAACATAACGTTTTGCATTGTTGCCACAAAGTTTGATTTTGGTTTCATCTGACCAGAGCACCTTCTTCCACATGTTTGGTGTGTCTCCCAGGTGGCTTTTGGCAAACTTTAAAAACGACACTTTTTATGGATATCTTTAAGAAATGGCTTTCTTCTTGCCACTCTTCCATAAAGGCCAGATTTGTGCAGTATACGACTGATTGGTTGTCCTATGGACAGAGTCTCCCACCTCAGCTGTAGATCTCTGCAGTTCATCCAGAGTGATCATGGGCCTCTTGGCTGCATCCCTGATCAGTCTTCTCATGTATTAGCTAGTTTAAAGGTTGACGGGCGGGCTCGTCTAGATTTGTAGTGGTCTGATACTCCTTCCATTTCAATATTATCGCTTGCACAGTGCTCCTTGGGATGTTTAAAGCTTGGGAAATCTTTTTGTATCCAAATCCGGCTTTAAACTTCTCCACAACAGTATCTCGGACCTGCCTGGTGTGTTCCTTGTTCTTCATGATGCTCTCTGCGCTTTAAACGGACCTCTGAGACTATCACAGAGCAGGTGCATTTATACGGAGACTTGATTACACACAGCTGGATTCTATTTATCATCATTAGTCATTTAGGTCAACATTGGATCATTCAGAGATCCTCACTGAACTTCTGGAGAGAGTTTGCTGCACTGAAAGTAAAGGGGCTGAATAATTTTGCACGCCCTCTTTTTCAGTTTTTTATTTGTTAAAAAAGTTTGAAATAGCCAATGAATTTCGTTCCACTTCATAATTGGGACCCACTTGTTGTTGATTCTTCACAAAAAATTACAGTTTTATATCTTTATGTTTGAGGCCTGAAATGTGGCAAAAGGTCGAAACGTTCAAGGGGGCCGAATACTTTCGCAAGGCACTGTAAGTGTGTGTGTCTGTGTGTCTCTGTCTGTGTGTGTTTGTGTGCTTGTCTCTGTCTGTGAATGTGTGTGTGCGTGTGTGTGTGTTTCTCTGTCTGTGAATGTGTGTGTGCGTGTGTGCATGTGCGTGTGTGTGTGTGTGTGTGTGTGTGTGCGTGTGCATGTGTGTGTGTTCTTGTTTAACTATATTCGTTGGGCCCAAAAACCGGGAGTCCAGTATACTTGTGGGGTCCCGACAGCTTTGTGGGGCCAAAATGCTGGACCCCACAAGTTTAAAGGGCTGTTTGAGGGTTAAGACTTGGTTTTAGGACTAGGGTTAGAATTAGGTTATGGTTAGGGTGAGGGTAAGGGTTAAGGTTAGGCATTTAGTTGTGATGGTTAAGGTTAGGGTAAGGGGCTAGGGAATGCATTATGTCAATGACGGGTCCCCACAAAGATAGTGCCACAAACCTGTGTGTGTGTGTGTGTGTGTTAGATAAAATGTATAATTAAAGGTGTGCAGTAACTGGAGCATCATGACTCAGCGTTTGCCTTCATGCTGAGTCATGCTGTCACTCTGTTATGATGCACTCTGTCGGTGAACAGTAGAGAACAACATCAAATATTACATTTCTTCACTTTAAATAGTCCAGTGTGTGTATGTGTACATCTGTCTGTCTGTGTACGTGTGTGTGTGTGTATGTGTACATCTGTTTTTATAACACATAAAGAAACATTGATAAAAGAATGTTGAAAAAGCTTTTTTCTGACATTTTTGTGTGTGTGTGTGTGTGTGTGTGTGTGTGTTTTCTTGTTTAACAGTATTCGTGGGGTCCCATAACCGTGAGTTCAGTATACTTTTGGGGTCCCGACAGCGTTGTGGGGACAAAATGCTGGACCCCCCCCCAAATGGAAAGCCATCCAATGATGTTCAGACAGCGAATGGACGTACTGCTGGAAGGTATGGTTTGTAAGCTACTCTACCAGTAGATGTTCACAGTAAGGATCATCAGGTAACAGCGGCATCAGGTAGATTCTCCCCATGAGTAATGCTTGTTTGTGTGCACGCTTGATTGTCGCGATCAAACACAGTCCATAGAAGTTGCCAATGTTACCAATTACAACGGGTGTGGTTGTTTAGATTTTACAAAAACAGTTTGGTGTTAACCTGCACAGCATCTTCGACCTGCTGCCATCTTGGCAAACATAGATGCGCACACACACACACACACACACACACACACACACACACACACACATACACACACAGACACACACATAGACACACACACACGCACACACACATATACACACACACACACACACACATATACACACACACACATGCACACACAGACACACACACACACACACATAGACACACACACACACAGACACACACACACACACGCACACACACACACACACACACACATAGACACGCACACACACACACACATGCACACACAGACACACACACACACACAAATATACACACACACACGCACACACACACACACACACACACACACACACACACACACACACACACACAACACACATGGACACACAGACACACACAAAAACACACACAGACACACACACAGCACACAAACACACACAAACACAGACACATAAAACACACACACAATAAAGAGCAGCTGCTGATGAGGGTTGGTGTAGAGCGTATATGAGCTGAGTGGTGTCAGTGTTTGTCGACCTCGGAGCAGAATGGCTGCAGTCACCCTATGAACCTGGGAGTCCAGTGTGGGGTGCACTGTTTGTCAGCGGGTCGGGAATCTGGAATGTCGGCATGTGGAGTTTGGGGGCGAGCGGCGCTGCGCCAGCAAGGTGACTGGAAGCCGGCATGTTTGCAGAGCTGCCAGTGAATGGAGCAGCCACGATGACAACAAACCACGGTCATGTTCCATCCACAGCAAGTAACGAGATTATGCCTGTTTCTATAATAATGCCACAAAATGTTAAAAGCCGCACCACAGATGACTGTTCAATCAACATAAAAACTAATGAACACGATATGACTGTCAACAGATGCTACAGGAAACTGCTAAATCCAGCAATCAGAAAAGTGTTTCAGACAGTTAATAACTCTAGATTAATATGGGACCCTAAAGCTAAGCCAAAAGGTATATTATATGGACATTTAAACATTCGCAGCATCAAGTCAAAAAGTGACCAAGTCCAACATCTTCTTCCTGAATCTAATCTTGATTTTCTTTGCCTGTCTGAAACCTGGCTACATGAATATTCACCCTCAGTAGTTTTATCAGTACCAGTTTATATACAGTCACAGACACAGAGACACACACACACACACACACACACACAGAAAGACACAGACCCGCCCCCACCCTATCCCCACTCTCTCTTATCTCTGCTTGTTTCCTCTCCTCTCTGAAAAATGTGTGAAGACACGTCAGCCTCTGTGGTTTTAGACTTGTGTAAAGGATGTTGATTACTGGATAGAGAGCTGATGCTGCAAAGTTTCTTCTGATGATGAGATAAAAAAGTCCTGTTTGATGAAAAAATAAAAAGATCAGCAGCTGATGAGTGTTGGTGTAGAGCGTATATGAGCTGAGTGGTGTCAGTGTTTGTCGACCTCGGAGCAGAATGGCTGCAGTCACAGAGCTCTCCTTCCTGCTGTTTGCTCTCATCAACTACATCCATGCACAAGAACGGATCATCATCAGAGAGAAAGGAGACTCTTACACCTTCAACCTCCCCAGGAACACCACCTCCTGCCTGATCTCCAGATCTGTTGGTGAGGAGAAGCTTGTCCTGTGGAACACCTCTGACCTCTGGTCCAACAGCTCCTCAGTACCTGAAGACCTGAAACAACGACTTGTCAGCTCGGTGGAAAATACTTCTTACACCATCCTCCACCTGACCCATTCAGACTCCGGCCGGTACCGAGAGGAGTGTTGGACAGAGGGCAACATGACGCATGAGAACAACTTCACTATTACTGTTTGTACTTCAATAGATCGGAGAGTTATCAGAGCGAGACCAGGAGAAACAGTGGACCTGCCATGTGAGGGAGCAGCTAATAATCTGGATATCCAGTGGCTCAAACGGGACTCTAGATATGAGCAAGAAACATGGAGCAGAGTTCTTGGGGACAAGACGACATCAGTGATGAACAATGTTAGAAGAAAATACCAAGTGGTGACAAACACAACAGACTTTACAGAGTACAACTGTCTGGTGATGAACCAACAGCAGTGTGTTAGCAGTCACACTGTATGGTTTAGACTATTTCTGTCTGAGATAATCTACCGCACAGTGGGAGAGACCGCTGTGTTGCCGTGCACTATCACTGACTCCACTGACGAACAGCCCCCACGTTGGTCTAAACGGTACTCCACTGACCTAGATCTACACAACCAAAAAACACCTTCAGTAGACCAAAACTACTCGTTGCTGTTTTCATCTCTAACGTTAAAACACTCAGGTCGGTACATCTGTAAAGCCTTTATGAGAGAGCAACATCATCAGCTGGTTGTGTGTCCCAAATTTGGCCCCCCTGCTGTAGAGCTCTTCTCGGAGGGAGAAGATGTCACTCTCAGATGCAGAGATTGGGGAAAGGGTCATGGTTGGTTTATCAAGTCTAACCGAACAGAGGGAAGAATCTTTAATCTAGATTCTGATCAGAGCCTGAGCAGAGTGAGCTGGTACTATAATAATGGGAGCCTGGTTATTTCTAACATCTCAGTGGGAGATGCAGGGGAGTACTGGTGTGCAGTTATTGACAAAGATTATGAGTGTGTGTCAAGAGAGAGAACTGTGTTAGTGTACTTTGGAGCCCTTTGGGATTTACTCCACCTTCTTCAAAGTGCGATGCTCAGTGCTCAGTGTCCTGCTGCTGATGCTCTGTGCTGCTGTAGTCGCTGTGAACCTGAGGACACGGAGAGGAGCGCAGCTTTCAGCTCACACACACACTTAATATGCATATGATCATTTCATCATTGGCTTTAATACAGCCTGGTATACACTGGCTTTATGTATACTTTAAAACAAGGGATGGGACACATTCATGCAGAAAATGTTAGAAGTGAAGCTTTGATCCTGACAGGGTGGAGATGTTCCCTTATAGTCTGTACTAGTATGTTGTGTATTTATATATATTGATATATAATATATTAAGCTAGTTGGTATTTTCTTGACTGTGTCTGTGTGTCTCTATGTGTGTGTTTGTGTGTGTCTGTGTGTGTGAGTGTGTGTGTGTCTCTGTGAGTGTGTGTGTGTTTGTGTGTGTCTGTGTGTGCGTGTCTGTGCGTGTGTATGTGTGTGTGTGTGTGTGTGTGTGTGTCTGTGTGTGTGCGAGTATATGTGTGTATGTGTGTGTGTGTGTGTGTGTATGTATGTATGTGTTCCAGATGTTTTATTTTAAATCTAAAGATTATGTGATGTTTTATATTGTATATGAAAGAATATGAATTGTCTTTAATGCATTTATAATAGTTGTATCTTGCAGTGTTATAAACTTGTTATTATATCTTGGTCTATATCTATAATCTATCATCTGTATAATAAACATTATTAATAAACAGTAAAACTGTTGTGATTGTGATTTCTGATTAATTATTATAAGCAACATATCTCTCGTTCTGTAAAATGTTTCTTCTGTTAACTTTCAGTAAGTAAAGTTGATTTCTAGAGCACATTTAATCACACATTAATCTGACCAAAGTGCTGAATAAAAGAACATTAAAATTTAAATATGAAAACCCAAAAAGAAGATCCCAACACCAACAACAAGCAGCAGTTCCCAAACCCAGAATGATAGACATGATGAGACCAGACTGAGAGATTAGAGAGTTATAATGGGTCTTTATCCCAGATATAAAAACAGAAATGGAGGGAGCACATCTGATATGTGAAGGCAGCAGCTTCCACCATCGTGGAGCAGCAACTGGAAAGGCTCTGTCCATATTTGGTAGTTTGCAGATGATCTGTATCTGTGTTTTATTATAAAGTCAATGAAATAAAAGGTGTTCTACTTTGTCTCAGCTACAGCTCTGAGTCTCTCCCTCTGCTCCCGTTTACCTCAGCACTGAGTCTCACTTCATGTCCCGCCCACAACACTATCTGGTTGGTAGATGTTAGACGAGTAACAGCCAATCATCACTCACCATGACATGCAGCAGCCTCAAGCAGAAGGTTCTCCTACTCTGGTGGAGATGGTCTTGCTCCGGGCGAGTCCCCATGAACACACGCTCACTCCCTCACTCACACACACACACACAGACACACACATAACCCCCCTCCCTTATCTCTGGATAAAGTGTGAAGACACGTCAGCCTCTGTGGTTTTAGACTCCTGTAAAGTTTCCTCGATGATGAAATAAAGAAGTAATGTTTATTAAAAACAGGAAACGAGAACCTGCTGATGAGGGTTGTCATGGTGATCTGACTGCCACATCCTGTGTGGAGTTATCAGCCTACGCAGGGACGTCAACAGAGAGGCTGTTGCTCTAATCTGGAAAAAAGGCAATAGAGCAGAATCTAAATGAAGTCAAATCATCATCATCATATATATATATATATTTGTATATATATATATATATATATATATATATATATATATATATATATATATATATATATATACAGTGCTTTATGAAGTATTCGCCCCTTGAACGTTTCGACATTTTGCCACATTTCAGGCCTCAAAAATAAAGATATAAAACTGTAATTTTTTGTGAAGAATCAACAACAAGTGGGTCCCAATTATGAAGTGGAACGAAATTCATTGGCTATTTCAAACTTTTTAACAAATAAAAACTGAAAAAGTGGGCGGCAAAATTATTCAGCCCCTTTACTTTCAGTGCAGCAAACTCTCTCCAGAAGTTCAGTGAGGATCTCTGAATGATCCAATGTTGACCTAAATGACTAATGATGATAAATAGAATCCAGCTGTGTGTAATCAAGTCTCCGTATAAATGCACCTGCTCTGTGATAGTCTCAGATATCCGTGTAAAGCGCAGAGAGCATCATGAAGAACAAGGAACACACCAGGCAGGTCCGAGATACTGTTGTGGAGAAGTTTAAAGCCGGATTTGGCACAAAAAGATTTCCCAAGCTTTAAACATCCCAAGGAGCACTGTGCAGCGATAATATTGAAATGGAAGGAGTATCAGACCACTACAAATCTACGAAGACCCGCGTCCCTCTCAAACTTTTCAGCTCATACAATGAGAAGACTGATCAGAGATGCAGCCAAGAGGCCCATGATCACTCTGGATGAACTGCAGAGATCTACAGCTGAGGTGGGAGACTCTGTCCATAGGACAACAATCAGTCGTATACTGCACAAATCTGGCCGTTATGGAAGAGTGGCAAGAAGAAAGCCATTTCTTAAAGATATCCATAAAAGTGTCGGTTTAAAGTTTGCCAAAAGCCACCTGGGAGACACACCAAACATGTGGAAGAAGGTGCTGTGGTCAGATCAAACCAAAATCGAACTTTTGGCAACAATGCAAAACGTTATGTTTGGCGTAAAAGCAACACAGCTCATCACCCTGAACACACCATCCCCACTGTCAAACATGGGGGTGGCAGCATCATGGTTTGGGCCTGCTTTTCTTCAGCAGGGACAGGGAAGATGGTTAAAATTGATGGGAAGATGGATGGAGCCAAATACAGGACCATTCTGGAAGAAAACCTGATGGAGTCTGCAAAAGACCTGAGACTGGGACGGAGATTTGTCTTCCAACAAGACAATGATCCAAAACATAAAGCAAAATCTACAATGGAATGGTTCACAAATAAACATATCCAGGTGTTATAATGGCCAAGTCAAAGTCCAGACCTGAATCCAATCGAGAATCTGTGGAAAGAACTGAAAACTGCTGTTCACAAACGCGCTCCATCCAACCCCACTGAGCTCGAGCTGTTTTGCAAGGAGGAATGGGCAAAAATGTCATTTCTCGATGTGCAAAACTGATAGAGACATACCCCAAAGCGATCTTACAGCTGTAATCACAGCAAAAGGTGGCGGCTACAAAGTATTAACTTAGGGGGGGCTGAATAATTTAGCACGCCCAATATTTCAGTTTTTATTTGTTTAAAAGGTTTGAAATATCCAATAATTTCTTCCACTTCATGATTGTGTCCCACTTTGTTGTTGATTCTTCACAAAGAATTACAGTTTTATATCTTTATGTTTGAGGCCTGAAATGTGGCAAAAGCGAAAAAGTTCAAAGCCGGAATATTTTCGCAAGGCACTGTATATATACAGTGCCTTGCGAATATAAAAACTGAAATATTGGGCTGCAAAATTATTCAGCCCCCTTGTTAATACTGTAGCGCCACCTTTGCTGCGATTACAGCTGTAAGTCGCTAGGTATGTCTATCAGTTTTGCACATCGAGACTGACATTTTGCCCATTCCTCCTTGCAAAACAGCCTCTCGGACTCAGTGAGGTTGGATGGAGAGCGCTTAGAACAGCAGTTTTCAGTTCTTCCACAGATTCTCGATTGATTCAGGTCTGACTTTGACTTGGCCATTCTAACACCTGGATATGTTTATTTTGAACCATTCCATTGTAGATTTTGCTTTATGTTTTGATCATTGTCTTGTTGGAAGACAAATCTCCGTCCACTCTCAGGTTTTGCAGACTCCATCGGTTTTCTTCCAGAATGGTCCTGTATTTGGCTCCATCCATCTTCCCATCAATTTTAACCATCTTCCGTCCCTGCTGAAGATCAGGCCCAAACCATGATGCTGCACCACCATGTTTGACAGTGGGGATGGTGTGTTCAGGGTGATGAGCTGTGTTGTTTGCCAACATACGTTTTGCATTGTTGCCAAAAGCGTTTTGTTTGACCACAGCACCTTCTTCCACATGTTTGGTGTGTCTCCCGGTGGCTTTTGCAAACTTTAACCACACTTTATGGATATCTTTAAGAAATGGTTCTTCTTGCCACTCTTCCATGGCCGATTTGTGCATATACTGTTGTTGTCATGGCAGGTTCCACCCAGCTGTAGATTGCAGTTCCAAGGATAGCCTTGGCTGTTCTGGTTCTCTTGTTGGCTGGTTAGAGAGGTCTTCAGTTTGTAGTGGTCTGTATCCTTCATTCTATTATCGCTTTGCACAGTGCTCCTTGGATGTTTAAAGCTTGGGAAATCTTTTGTATCCAACCGCTTTAACTCTCCACAACGTATCTCGCCTGCCTGGTGTTTTGTTCTGATGCTCTTTACGGCCTCTGGGACTATCCGGCAGGCTTTATATCGAGACTTGTTACCACGCTGATTTATTATCATCATAGTTTGGTACATTGTATTCGAGACTGAATTGGAGGGGCACTGGGCTGATAATTCATCATTTATTGTTAAATTGAATAGCATATTTTCCACTTCATAATTGGGCCCACTTGTTGTTGATTTTCACAAAAACAGTTTTATCTTATGTTTGGCCTGGGCAAAGCGAGCAACAAACTCGCAAGGCACTGTATGTATACTGGGATCCACTTGGTTTTCATCATCACTGTCTCAGCAGAGCAGAAGACACCTCTTGCAAATGTGTTAACACTTTCTCATTGGATTGACACATTTGCCTTTTGCAGAACAGTTAACACGGATGTCATTCAAGCACTCCAAACTCCCTTATTTTATCTATAGTAACCAAACAGAAACCATCTGTTCCTAACTATTAGACACTACCTACATCAGTATGAAATCACTGAAGCACCTGTTTCACACTCCTTCACACAAATCTTCAATTAGCAGTCAGTCTGCAGGGTTGCATGTGGCCCCATCGTCAAGACACAGGAGACTGAGTATCTCTGATCTATCATCTGTATAATAAACTTTAACAATAAAACTGTTTTTATGGTGATTTCTGATTAATTATTATAAGCAACATATCTGTCTGTAAAATGTTTATGTTAACTTTCAGTAAGTAAAGTTTATTTCTAGAGCACATTTAAACACACATTACAGTTTTTCTCAATTGCTTAAACACATTTGCCCACTCTGACATCACATTTTCAAAACAGTTAACACACAGGATAAAACTGAAGCTCAATGGCCAAAATGATTCATTTTGTTAGCAAAATGCTCTAACACTCACAAAACATTAAAAGCATGCAACACAAGCAAATATTTCCATCAAACACCACAACTTGTGGTCAAATTAATTTATTCTTTCAATCAATCATTACACAATGGACAACAAAATACAGCCATCAATATGAAATATGACACTTTACAAACTCAAATGCATACTGAAAAAAAAGAAAAAAAAGCTACCAAAGGAAACTTATGGGTGGAAATACCTTTAAAAAAAAAAAAAGATATTTTATCTTTCACATTTAGTCCATTCGTTCTTGACAATTATGCCACAGGTTGTCATCAACATCGCATTGAATGTTTTCCCTTGCAATTCACCGAGGGAAATACCTCCTTGCATGGTGCATGGCAGTCCTCTGCACCTATTGCCAGGCAACCAGCATTCATTGCCTCCAGGAGAGGGCATCTGCTCATATGGCCAGTGATCATACACCTTCCACCTCCAAGAAGAGTAGAACTCCTCAATTGGGTTCAGAAAAGGGGAGTATGCAGGAATGCACCATATCTACAATGGCAGACTCCTGTTCAATACTAAATATCTTTCCTCTGCCACCAGTGTGTGGTAATGTGTGGATCCTATAAAATAAAAGCAAAAAGCATGTCAAAATTGACATTACTGTATGACAGTCACATAAATGGGATTGATAAAACATCTGCATTACTTTAGACACAGTTTGTTCTGCTAACAGGGCAATACAGTAAAGCTGAAATACACAGTGGTATACATTACAGTAACACTGTGAATTACCTGTTCCCATTCCGAAAAAGCCTGACAATAGATGCCACAGTGCTCCGAGTCAGAATGGGCTGAACCCTTTGTCCAGCCTCTCTAAAGGACAAGCCATGATTGATGACATGGTCAATAATTGTTGCCCGAATTTCATTTGAAAATTGAGCTCGATTTTGTCCTCTTGCTGCTGCAGCTCCTCCACCACGCATACGGGCTCCTCTTCCTCTGGCCCCTCTGCCATGGCCTCTTACTCTATGGCCTCTTTGATCCATGCTTGCAAATAGCAACACAGAGGTGGCATCTTTTATAGATGGATGAGGACTGATTGCTGATTGAAAAGTTGTGCAAATGAGTTTCACACAGGTGCATAGAGTTTTCTAATTATGCAAGTATTTTCTATCAGCTGTGAATAGATGTTTTCCTTTTGTTCACCACAGTGAATCCAATAGAGTTCGGGGTCTTTCAATGAGATCTGAATGAAAAATGTGTGAAACAAATGAAAAAGTGTTAAAACATTTGCAAGAGAAGACTACTGCTGTGCTAATAATGCTAAATGAAAATGCTAAAAAAAGTTTGTAATTTCTGTATTGGTGTTCGGTGCTAGTGTTTTTACTCTCAGTGTGTTCTGACTGACAGTGTGTGTCTCAGTGTGTGTTGTTCTGAGTGTTTCCCTGCACTGAGCCTGTTCTGAGACGTGTGTGAAGAGTTGTGTTGCAGGAGATGTGAACTGTTTAGTTCAGGTGACTGTTGGTACTGCAGACTGTAGTTAGAGTTTTGCACATGCGGCTTCAGTTGTGCCCACTGTTGTTTAGCAATCAAAAAAAGCTGTAACACTTACGCTGCCTCAGCCTTCAGTTTCCTCCTCCTGCTCTGTTCTGTCGACTCTAAATGGAGTCTCAACTGACTGAACAGTGTTGCTCCTCCCCTCTCCATTTACAGGAAATCACATGAGTTTATCTGAGTGGGAGTGTCTTTGTGTGTGAGTGTGTTCACACAGATCAGCTTTTTAACTCTCCTGCTGCTAGTGAAGCTGCCACCAAACACACCAAATAACTGATAATATTCAGCATTTAGAGGCAAATTTTCACTCACTACACATTGGCATAACGTGCTTTAGTCATTTAGACGTAAAATTGTAAAGTACTGTCTAACAGTTGTAATAGCATGTAAAATATTTTAAACAATATGATTAATTACGTTTTTATAGCCTAAACTTTCAGTCATTTTTTATTTAATTAATTGTATTCAGGGTAGGATTTGTTATTTAAAAAAACGTGTTCTGTATTTTTTGTAATAAAGTCTGTAGCTATATTTATACTTTTATATTTTATTGTAGTCAGTATCTCTTCTTCTCCTAAAACGTGTTTCGGGGTGAATTTTCCACACATGACTCAACATGAGAACACCAATGTACATGAAGAATTACAGTATGTAACTTCAGGTGACACTGATGGGATTTGGTACACTGATGGGCCTTAGTATTGCTTTCAACTCATTATTTGTTTATTTGTTTATTTATTGAGGATCCCATTAGCTGAAAGTCTATGCAATCAGCTAGTGTCCCTGGGGTCCATTCTACAAAAAATGACATTACATTACAACAACAATATACACATTTCAATCATAACAAAATCGCATATACACATTTCATATCTATACATACATACACCAACACATACATACATACAATCTAGTTTCCATTCATAGTAGACTGAATATTGATACAATATTAAAGGTATTGTATAGGATTTTCTTTTTCCGGGTGGATCATCAAAATAATTGGTCCTCCTAGTTGTCAATCAGTCTGGTGATATGTATAATGTATACCGCCGTGACGGCACATCCCCGGTAGTTTCGCTTCGCTAAGTGCACTTCAGGCGTATGTGTGTGGTGAGCTACGGTTTCAGCCGCTCACGGAAGTCGCCTTCAAGACAAGAGTGTTTTTGGGAGACCATTTCACATGCCAGCCTAGCGCTTAAAAGCACAGGTTGGCTTCCCACTGATGCCCTCAGCCCAAGTTTCGTACCGACAGGTAAAGTTTGGCATGCTATTTGGAGAAATCCTTTAAATCACTGCTACCAAAAGTTGATGTAGCTAAGCTATGATTAGCGCATGCTAGCCCCGGCAGAAGTCAATTAATCACAAGACACACGGTAAACATCTCAATTTGTGAAAGTGCAAATCTTCTTTTGAAAGTAGGCTTGTATGAGCTATGCCGATAGCAATTGTAAACAGTGCACTCTCGCACATCGCGACAGGGTGATTATTTACATGGAGTCTGGTGGAGTTTGGTGATGGTGATTTCGGGGCTGTTTCTTGTTAAACTAAAAGGATCTTACTCTTTACCTGTAAGTTTTAATTAGTGACCGGTTAAGTGTGATTTATTTCTCTGTGTGTTCTGCAGTGTGCTCGAGGTCCGGTTCTGTTGGAGCTCGGACGGCTCAAAGCTGCATCCTGGATCTCATCCAGACGCAACTCACAGGGAAGCCAGGTGTGTGTGTGTTTGTCTCTGTGTGTGTTTGTGTGTCACTTTGTGTGTGTGTGTGTGTGTTTGTTTGTCTCTGTGTGTGTTTGTGTGTCACTTTGTGTGTGTGTGTGTGTGTTTGTTTGTCTCTGTGTGTGAATGTGTGTGTTTGTGTGTCACTTTGTGTGTGTGCGTGTGTGTCTGTGTATGTATGTGCTACGATGATGTGTGTGTGTGTTGTGTTTGTCTCTGTGTGTGTGATGTGTGTGTTTTTGTGTGTGTTTGTCTCTGTGTTTGAGTGTGTGTGTGTGTGTGTGTTGTGGTGTGTGTCTGTGTGTGTGTTCGTGTGTGTGTGTGTGTAGTGTGTATATGTTGTTCGTGTGTGTGTCTGTGTGTGTGTGTGTATGTGTGTGTGTGTGTGTGTGTTTGTCTCTGTGTGTGTGTATGATGTGCGTGCGTGTGTTTGTCTCTGTGTGTGAATGTGTGCATGTGTGTGTGTGTGTTTGTCTCTGTGTGTGAGTGTGTGTGTGTGTTTGTGTGTCACTTTGTGTGTGTGTGTGTGTTTGTGTGTCACTTTGTGTGTGTGTGTGTGCGTGTGTGTGCGCGTGTCTGTGCGTGTGTCTCTGTGTGTGTGTGTGTGTGTGTGTATGTATCTGTGTGTGTCTGTGTGTGTGTGTATCTGTGTGTCTCTGTGTCTCTGTGTGCGTGTGTGTGTGTGTGTGTGCGCGTGTCTGTGCGTGTGTCTCTGTGTGTGTGTGTGTGTGTGTGTGTGT
>NC_053120.1:3348665-3351165 GCF_010015445.1 Perca fluviatilis
GTGGTTGTAATCCAGAGGAAGTAAAGGGACTTGTTGTTGTTGTTCTGTTGTTCTGTTGCACTGCTGCACGCGTTAGCTTAGCTTAGCATCTCTGAGTAGCAGCTGTCATGAACGAGGAGACGAGAGAGAGTGATTGGTCGTTTCTACGCTGGGTTTTTATTCGCCATTTGAACAAACGTTTAGAGAAACAGCTGTAAATGTGGTTTCAAAAATGGAAATGAAAAGTGGGGTTTTCGGTTGAAATTGTTGGCGATTTTTGGGCACACACAAAATGGGAAATTTAGATTTCAATTTGATTAAATTATTTTGTTTTTAATATTAGCGTTCACGGACTTCAGTATAAAAAGTAGTGAGTACATTCAGGAGAAGGGGGAATCCACTCAGACACACGCGGGTGTTTTATTTTTAAGTTAACTGAATCCCAGAGAAATTTCGCGCTCAACTCAGAATTTAAAAGCGAAATCTCGCGGTGTAAGGGTCCTATCTCGCACCCAGTGCAGCGCAGAGTAAGGCCCGATGCTAGTCTCTTCGCTAGTTTAAGACCGACCCAGTTGTTCAGGTGCATTCTGGGCGTGCTGGTCTTGCAGGGAGGTGTGTTCAGGTGCGTTCTGGGCGTGCTGGTCTTGCAGGGAGGTGTGTTCAGGTGCGTTCTGGGCGTGCTGGTCTTGCAGGGAGGTGTGTTCAGGTGCGTTCTGGGCGTGCTGGTCTTGCAGGGAGGTGTGTTCAGGTGCGTTCTGGGCGTGCTGGTCTTGCAGGGAGGTGTGTTCAGGTGCATTCTGGGCGTGCTGGTCTTGCAGGGAGGTGTGTTCAGGTGCGTTCTGGGCGTGCTGGTCTTGCAGGGAGGTGTGTTCAGGTGCATTCTGGGCGTGCTGGTCTTGCAGGGAGGTGTGTTCAGGTGCATTCTGGGTGTGCTGGTCTTGCAGGGTGGTGTGTTCAGGTGCATTCTGGGTGTGCTGGTTTTGCAGGGAGGTGTTCAGGTGCATTCTGGGCGGGCTGGTCTTACAGGGAGGTGTGTTCAGGTGCATTCTGGGCGTGCTGGCCTTACAGGGAGGTGTGTTCAGGTGCATTCTGGTCGTTTTGCTATCTTGAGGCAGTGGAAAGTGATCGCCCCATTGACCAACAAAAACCTGGTCTAAAGTCAATAACGCAGCATTTCATTGTTATTTTAACAGAGCATTAGTAAAATGCTCCTAGGCTCGTGCACAACGCGCGCACACTATGCTTGTTACACACACAGGGACACACACACACACACACACACACACACACACACACACACACATGCAGAAGATTACAAATATAAAATATTAGGGTGCAAATCTTCCATCATAACAGCAATGCTCCAAGGTCCAAACGTGCCTGGCTTTTAAAGGGAATGGGAGATGATCTCTGATTGGTTGATTGCATGTTACGCCCAAAACACACCTCTGATTAATGAAGACACTAAGAACAACCCTTTAGGACCAGGCGCCCGGCACACAGACCCCTTTTCCACCATCAAACTACCAAAAGTGGATTTTGGACACGGCCTAAACACACCTGCGCCAGGCGCTGCACGCCGTTACCTCAGATCGTTAAAATAGCGCCCTCTGACTGTTACCGGAGAGTTAAATAAAATTGTCAATGACACCAAATCAAGTGTCTGTCAGAGCAGGACTAAGCTGGACTAACCTCTGCCATTCAAGTCACTGCTTGATATTCCACCAGCATTACTTACATTACGTTACATTACAGCGCTTTAGCCGTCTCCTTCTGGTAGAAGGATTCAGACATTTGGAATCTGCAGTTTGTCCCTGTCACTACCCAAAGTGAGTAGAGTGCAGATGTGAGTCGCGCATGCTCAGATTTAAACTGTTTACGGCATAACGTGTCTTACTGAAATTTGTGAAATCTGTAAAATAATAAACTTTTCTCTTTACATACGATAACAGAAGATGGAAATCATTTCTAAAACGTTGTAGCTCTCTATGATTGTTTGGTTGCTAACGTTAGCTCAAAACACCATTCAAGTGACAGCCTTTGTTGTGTCTGATTGCTAACTTGTAGCTAGCAGTCATTTCAAAAACGTTTTAGCTATCTATGATTGTTTGGTTGCTAACGTTAGCTCAAAACACCATTCAAGTGACAGCCTTTGTTGTGTCTGATTGCTAACTTGTAGCTAGCAGTCATTTCAAAAACGTTTTAGCTATCTATGATTGTTTGGTTGCTAACGTTAGCTCAAAACGCCATTCAAGTGACAGCCGATGTTGTGTCTGATTGCTAACTTGTAGCTAGCAGTCATTTCAAAAACGTTTTAGCTCTCTATGATTGTTTGGTTGCTAACGTTAGCTCAAAACGCCATTCAAGTGACAGCCTTTGTTGTGTCTGATTGCTAACTTGTAGCTAGCAGTCATTTCAAAAACGTTTTAGCTATCTGTGATTGTTTGATTGCTAACGTTAGCTCAAAACGCCATTAGCATCTAGTAGGCTACTTGATTGCAAACGTTAGCTCAAAACGCCA
>NC_053120.1:3363665-3381165 GCF_010015445.1 Perca fluviatilis
TGTCATTTAAACTCTAACGCGTTATGACCAAGCCATAACAATAAAGGCTTTTTGATTTTTCTAAAGAGAGTGCTTTGGAGTATTCCTGAGTTTTGCTATATATGATTGTCCCATCCAAAGAGCACCTCAAGCAAACAATTTGAGTCATGGTAGCGTTCCTCTACAGACATTTAGTGTGTCATTTACTTTGACTAGCTAAACTCTGTTTGTTAGAAATGAAAAATACCAAAGAATAACATAAGGATTAATCTGAATCTTAATCATTTTTGATAAAAGTAAATCTGGTAAAATTGTATTAAACGTAGATGAAAAATCAAGAAACAGAGCCCTGACGTATGTTTTTGGTTTATCAAGATGTTTGGAGATGAGGTGCACCAGTGTAACCACTCCATCTACCGTACTACGACCTTGTTTACATGCAAATTGAAAGGGGTCTTGTTGCTTTCATAGATATTTGTTGAGGTGATAGGAGGTGTGTGTGTGTCAGAACTTGTTGCTCAGTGATTTCCGCAGTGAGGGAGTAGAGGAGGGAGGGGGAGACAGTATCTCTAATGGGTCAAACATGTACATTTAATGTTAATTAAACCTCTTAAGTTTGTTCTGTAATTCAAAAACCGTGGGTGTAAACGGCAAAATATTATCAACACAAGAGAGATAAAAGTCTTTGTGGTGTCAAATATATGCGAAACAGAGCAGGTAACAAACAGGGAACATTCTTTTCATTGTTTCTATCAGCAGTTGGTATGAACAGAGCCAAAAGTTTAAGTCCGGTGGATTCCATGGTTACATGTCTGAGACCGGCACACAATTTCCTACATTTTGACCAACTATGATGTATGAAGAGTGAAAACTGTAGGAGGGAGAGAGCAATTTGTTTGGAAAGATTTCAGAGAATCATACTGCAGCTCCCCTGTCTGCCCTCCCCTCTGACTCTCAACATTCCATCCCCATACGCACACATTGGAAAATCTGAAACGGTCTGAAAACTGGACGATACATAAACTGTGATTTGGTAGAAACCGTGCTTGATATCAGAATGCCCATTCAGTCCAATAAAGGCCAAATATTGTGTTCGGTTTAAACTTTTAAATTAATTTTCTACGTTAAAGTATGCCAAATCGGTATGGCCCCAAAGAGGGGTTGTTTGGAGGTATGTTAGGCGATTTCCCGAAGATTTCGCATTATAGTCAAATTTTGTGAAAACTGTGTGGGAAATCTCTTAGAAAAGTAAGAGAACAACATTCCCGGTAATTACACACGTTTTGATGTATTTTGTGTGCATGTGTTTGCAATGCTCCATAACTAGTAGCGGGACAAAAATGCGGCAGAATAATAACAATTATGGGGGATAATAGTAATTCTGCCGATTGCTGCTATTGCAGCACATTGGCACACTGAATAACTTTAATTTGAAAGTGGGGGGTGCTTTTGGACCATGTACAACAACACAAAACATGCAAGAATCAAATTCCCTTGGACATCAAGTCACTTGGCCAGCAATGCCAAACACTCATCATCTTCAATATCCAACGGAAAATACAGTAATCTCAAAATTACATTATTTGTAGTTTAGGGACACCAGCACTTACAGGTTCAGATCAAAATGTGTGTCTGGTGTGTGTGTGTGTGTCTGTGTGTGTGTGTGTGACATATAAAGTCGTTTTGTGCTAAGAACATAAATGGGCCATTTCAGCGACACTCCCAAACACCACACAACCCTGCAGAGAACTGCATATTTTTTTTGTGCTTATATGAACGCAGCCTAAAAATTGAGACTCCTGTGTGACTTATACTCCCACCTCTGGTTTGTTTAATCATACTTTTTTCGGTTTGGTTGTCGGCTGTAGAGTTATAGCGAGGGGTCAGAAGTCATCTGGCGTGTGTGTGTGTGTGTGTGTGTGTGTTTGTGTGTGTGTTTGTGTGTGTGTGTATATTGCTATACATATTAGATTGTACTACGTATTCAGGTCATTTTATTATATTTCATTCAAATTATATTGATAGTTTGTATGAGAAGAGAGGGCCAGGGCAAAGCACATTTTATTGCATTCTCTCTGTTCTTTGTACTCTTTAAATGCACATGACAATAAACTTGAACTTATTATGGTCTGTCTGCCTGTTTAGTTTAGGAATAATTGCTTTAAAGTTTCCTTAATGACTCATTAAAGGAGCGCTCTAGATTTAAGGGGACTCACCCAGGGCCGGAGATGCTTCTGCTTGAGGCTGCTGCATGTCATGGTGAGTGTTGATTGGCTGTTACTGGTCTAACATCTACCAACCAGATAGTGTTGTGGGCGGGACATCAAGTGAGACTCAGTGGTGAATGTTGATTGGCTGTTACTCATCTAACATCTACCAACCAGATAGTGTTGTGGGCGGGACATGAAGTGAGACTCAGTGGTGAGTGAAACGGGAGCAGAGGGAGAGACTCAGAGCTGTAGCTGAGACAAAGTAGAACACCTTTTATTTCATTAACTTTATAATAAAACACAGATACAGATCATCTGGAAACTGCCAAATATGGGACAGAGCCTTTCCAGTTTCTGCTCCACGACGGTGGAAGCTTCTGCCTTCACATATCAGATGTGCTCTCCCTCCATTTCTGTTTTTATATCTCAGATAAAGACACATGTTAACTCTCTAATCTCTCAATCTGTTCTCGTCTATCATTCTGGGTTTGGGAACTGCTGCCTGTTGTTGTTGGGATCTTCTTTTTAGGTTATGAAATTTACATTTTAATGTTCTTTTATTCAGCACTTTGGTCAGATTAATGTGTGTTTAAATGTGCTTTAGAAATCAACTTTACTGATAGATAATAGATATAGACCAAGATGTAATAACAAGTTTATAACACTGACAACACTGCAAGATACAACTATTATAAATGCATTAAAGACAATTCATATTACTTCATATATAATATACAACATCACATAATCTTTAGATTTAAAATAAAACATCTGGAATACACAGACACACACACACACACACACAGACACACACAGACCACACACACACACACACACACACACACACACACACACATACACACACACACACACACACACACACACAGACACAAAGAAACCCACATACAATTATTTATAATAAAACTTTTAGGTGACAGTAATGTTAAAATGTGATTTCACAACATGTTAAAGTATTAAACCAAAGTCCCCTAAAAGAACAGCCAACCTCCTGTGGGTCACGGGGAAGCCCCAAATCCCCCCTTCCCCCCTCCCCAAAGCAGTGATCCTGATAATAACACACATCCACAACAACATCAACAAAAGATCAACTAACTCAATATATATACACAATATAATCTACATATATACAAAACATACTAATACAGACGATAAGGGAACATCTGCACCTTGTCAGGATCAACGGTTCACTTCTAACATTCAAAAATTATTTTATATTATTATAATAATCATTGGGTATTTATGTCTTATTTCCCATCATTTCTGTTTGTTGTTTTTGTCTTTTGTGTTCTAGTTTAAATGTTTTCTCTGCATGAATGTGTCCCATCCCTTGTTTTAATGCCAGTGTATACCAGGCTGTATTAAAGCCAATGATGAAATGATCACATATGCATATTAAGTGTGTGTGTGAGCTGAAAGCTGCACTCCTCTCCATGTCCTCAGGTTCACAGCGACTACAGCAGCACAGAGCATCAGCAGCAGGACACTGAGCACTGAGCATCGCACTTTGAAGAAGGTGGAATAAATCCCAAAGGGCTCCATGTACACTAACACAGTTCTGGTGGTTGACACACACTGATCATCACCTTGGTCCATAACTGCACACCAGTACTCCCCTGCGTCTCCCACTGAGATATTAGAGATAACCAGGCTCCCATTATCATAGTACACGCTCTCTCTGCTCATTCTCTGATCATACGTTACACTAAAGATTCTTCCCTCTGTTCGGTTCGACTTGATAAACCAAGCATGCCACCTACCCTTTCCCCTATCTCTGCATCTGAGAGTGACATCTTCTCCCTCTGAGAAGAGCTCTACAGCAGGAGGGCCAAATTTGGGACACACCAGCAGCACATACCACTGCTCTCTCATAGAGGCTTTACAGGAGTACAGACCTGAGTGATTTAACATTAGAGATGAAAACACCAGCGAGTAGTTTTGGTCTACTGAAGGAACAGTCTGGTTGTGTAGTTCTAGGTCAGTGAAGGATTTTGTTTTGAGATTATACTTCCTCCAACGTGGGGGCTGTTCATCAGTGGAGTCAGCGATAGTGCACGGCAACACAGCGGTCTCTCTCACTGAGCGGTAGATCATCTCAACCTGTAGTCCCAACTCTACAGTGTGACTGCTAACACACTGCTGTTGATTCATCACCAGACAGTTGTACCATGTAAAGTCTGTTCCTGTGACGTTGGAAACACGAAGATCTGATGTGTTTGTCACCACTTGGTATCTTCCTCTAACATTGTCCATCACTGATGTCGTCTTGTCCCCAAAAATTCTGCTCCATGTTTCTTGTTCATATCTAGAGTCCCATTTGAACCACTGGATATCCAGATTATCATCTGCTCCCTTACATGGCACGTCCACTGTTTCTCCAAAGATCGCTGTGATACCGCTCCTATATAGTTTAGAACAAACAGTAATAGTGATGTTGTTGTCATGCGTCAGGTTGCCCTCAGTCCAACACTCCTCTCGGTACCGGCCGGAGTCTGAATGGGTCAGGTTGAGGATGGTGTAAGAAGAAGGATTCACAATGCTGACAAGTTGTTGTTTCAAGTGTTCAGGTAATGAGGAGCTGTTGGACCAGAGGTCAGAGGTGTTCCACAGGACAAGCTTCTCCTCACCAACAGATCTGGAGATCAGGCAGGAGTTGGTGTTCTCGGGGAGGTTGAAGGTGTAATTGGTCCATTCCTCCCGGACGATGATCGGTTCTTGTGCATGGATGTTGTTGATGAGAGCATACAGCAGGAAGGAGAGCTCTGTGACTGCAGCCATTCTGCTCCAAGGTCGATACCAATCGGCTCATACACTCTACACCAACCCTCATCAGCAGCTGCTCTTTATCTGTTATCAAACATGACTTCTTTATCTCATCATCAGAGTAAACTTTGCAGCATCAGCTCTCTATCCAGTAATCAATGTCCTTTGCACGACTCTAAAACCACAGAGGCTGATGGGTCTTCATACACACATTATTCAGAGATAAATGTAAATGTATGTGTGTGTCTGTGTGTGTATGTGTGTGTGAGTGTGTATTTGTATGTATGTGTGTGTCTGTATGTGTGGTTGTCTGTCTGTGTTTGTGTGTATTTGTATGTGTGTGTATTTGTTTGTGTGTGTGTGTATGTATGTGTCTGTATGTATGTGTGTGTTGGTATTTGTATGTATGTGTGTGTCTGTGTATGTGTGTGTTTGTGTGTATTTGTATGTCTGTGTGCATGTGTATGTGAGTGTGTGTGTCTGTGTGTGTGTGTCTCTCTCTCTCTGTGTATGTGTGTGTGTCTGTGTGTGTCGGTCTGTTTGTGTTTGTCTGTGTGTGTTGGTGTGTGTGTCTGTGTGTGTCTCTCTCTGTGTGTGTCTGTGTGTGTGTATGTGTGTGTGTCTCTCTCTTTCTCTCTCTGTGTGGGTGTGTGGCCTATTTTTATCAGAAGCATTTTCTTTAAGTTAGAGTAAACTCAAAACTATTGTTTCCTTCAGTAATAAATGCCCAGTATATAGTATCTGTGCTGTGAATGAGATATTATTTTATGTATGAGGCTCCAGTACACAGAGCATTTGAGAAAAACTACTTTTATTATCTGTAGTCATATTGTAATCCGTCCTTATAATATATATATATATATATATATATATATATATATATATATATATATATGTTTATGTCTGTGTTTGTCTGTGTGTACGGCTGTGTGTGTGTGTGTGTGGCTGTGTTTGTGTGTTTGTCTGTGTGTGTATGTGTGCGTGTGTCTGTATGTGTGTGTGTGTGTGTCTGTGTTTGTCTGTGTGTACGGCTGTGTGTGTGTGTGTCTGCGTGTGTATGTGTGTGTGTGTGTCTGTGTTTGTCTGTTTGTACGGCTGTGTGTGTGTATCTGTGTGTGTGTGTTTGTGTGCTTGTGTATCTGTGTGTTTGTGTGTGTGTTTGTGTGTCTGTCTGTGTCTGTCTCTGTGTGTGTGTGTATATGTTTGTGTGTGTCTGTGTGTGTTTCCGTGTGTTTGTGTGTGTCTGTGTGTGTGTGTGTATGTGTCTGTGTGTGTGTGGGTGTCTGTGTTTGTCTGTGTGTACGGCTTTGTGTGTGTGTGTATACAGTACAGGCCAAAAGTTTGGACACACCTTCTCATTCAATGTGTTTCTTTATTTTCATGACTATTTACATTGTAGATTCTCACTGAAGGCATCAAAACTATGAATGAACACATATGGAATTATGTACTTAACAAAAAAGTGTGAAATAACTGAAAACATGTCTTATATTTTAGATTCTTCAAAGTAGCCACCCTTTGCTTTTTTTGATAACTCTGCAAACCCTTGGTGTTCTCTCAATGGGCTTCATGAGGTAGTCACCTGAAATGGTTTTCACTTCACAGGTGTGCTTTGTCAGGGTTAATTAGTGGAAGTTTTTCCCTTATTAATAAAAAAAGCAAAGGGTGGCTACTTTGAAGAATACAAAAAGTTAGAGTAAATTCATAACTCATTAAAACTAATGTTACCTTCAATAATAAATGCCCAGTATATAGTATCTATGCTGTGAATGAGTCATTATTTGACCTAACTGGCAGCATCTCTTTCTCTTTCTCTGTTTTTATCAAACATGACTTCTTTATCTCATCATTAGAGGAAACTTTGCAGCATCAGCTCTCTATCCAGTAATCAATGTCCTTTACACGAGTCTAAAACCACAGAGGCTGACGGGTCTTCATACCCCCCCCGGTCAGTGTGTGTCTGTGTGTGTCTATGCATATGTGTGTGTGTGTCTGTGTGTGTATGTGTGCATGTGTGTCTGTATATGTGTGTGTCTGTGTTTGTCTGTGTGTACGGCTGTGTGTGTGTGTGTCTGTGTGCGTGTGTGTCTGTATGTGTGTGTGTGTCTGTGTGTTTCCATGTGTGTGTCTGTGTGTGTATGTGTGTGTGTGTGTGGGTGTCTGTGTCTGTGTTTGTCTGTGTGTGTCTGTGTGTGTGTGTGTTTAAGTGTGCTTGTGTTTCTGTTTGTCTGTGTGTGTGTTTGTGTGTCTGTCTGTGTGTGTCTGTGTATGTTTGTGTGTCTGTCTCTGTGTGTGTGAGTGTGTGTATATGTTTGTGTGTGTGTGTATGTGTGTCTGTGTGTGTGTATGTGTCTGTGTGTGTCTGTGTGTTTGTCTGTGTGTGTGTTTGTGTATGTGTGTGTGTGTGCATCTAGGTGTATGTTTGTGTTAGTGTGTGTCTGTGTGTGTTTCCGTGTGTGTGTTTGTCTGTGTGTGCATGTGTGTGTATGTGTCTGTATGGCTGTGTGTGTGTGTTTGTGTGTGTGTGTGTTTCTGTGTCTGTCTCTTTGTGTGTGTATAAGTTTGTGTGTGTGTCTGTGTGTGTATATGTGTGTCTGTGTGTGTGTATGTGTCTCTGTGTGTGTCTGTGTATGTGTGTGTGTGTATCTAGGTGTATGTCTGTGTTAGTGTGTGTGTGTGTCTGTGTCTGTATGTGTGTGTGTGTTTCTGTGTCTATGTGTGTGTTTGTGTATATGTTTGTGTGTGTCTGTATGTGTGTGTGTGTGTCTGTGTGTTTTGTGTGTGTGTGTTTGTGTGTGTGTGTGTGTCTGTCTGTGTGTGTGTGTCTGTGTGTGTGTGTGTGTGTGGGGTGGGTGGGTGTGTGTCTGTGTGTGTGTGTGTGTGTGTGTGCATGTGTGGGTGTGCTTTTATCAGAAGCCTTTTCTTAAAGTTAGAGTAAATTCATAACTCATTAAAACTATTGTTTCCTTCAATAATAAATGCCCAGTATATAGTATCTATGCTGTGAATGAGTCATTATTTTACCCAACTGGCAGATTCTCTTTTTCTGTTTTTATCAAACATGACTTCTTTATCTCATCATCAGAGGAAGCTTTTGCAGCATCAGCTCTCTATCCAGTAATCAATGTGGGGTTGTGTGTCTGTTGCTGTGTTTGTGTGTGTGTGTGTCTGTGTGTGTCTCTGTGTCTGTGTGTGTCGATGTCTATGTCTGTATGTGTGTGTGTGTCTGTGTCTGCGTTTGTGTGTCTGTGTGTGGGTGTGTCTGTGTGTATGTGTGTTTGTGTGTGTTTATGTGTGCTTGTGTGTCAGTGTGTGTGTGTTTATGTGTCTATGTCTGTATGTGTATATGTTTGTGTGTGTCTGTGTGTGTCTGTCTGTGTGTATGTATGTGTGTGAGTATGTATGTGTGTCTGTGTGTGTGTATCTCTGTGTGTGTGTGTCTGTCTGTGTGTCTGTGAGTGTGTGTCCATGTGTGTGTGTGTCTTTGTCTGTTTGTGTGTTTGTGTGTTTGTCTGTGTGTACGGCTGTGTGTGTGTGTCTAGGTGTATGTCTGTGTGTGGGTGTGTGTATGTGTGTGTGTGTGTTTGTTCATGTGTGCTTGTGTGTCTGTGTGTCAGTATGTGTGTGTTTCTGTGTCTATGTCTGTGTGTTTGTGTGTATATGTTTGTGTGTGTCTATGTGTGTGTATGTGTGTGTATGTATGTGTGTCTGTCTGTGTGTGTGTGTGTGTGTCCCTGGGTGTCTGTGTGTGTGTGTGGGTGTGTGTGTGTGTGTGTCTGTGTGTGTGTGTGTGTGTATGGCCTATTTTTATCAGAAGCCTTTTCTTGAAGTTAGAGTAAACTCATAACTCATTAAAACTACTGTTTCCTTCAATAAATAATGCCCAGTATATAGTATCTGTGCTGTGAAGGAGTTATTTTATGTATGAGGCTCCAGTACACAGAGCATTTGAGAAAAATACTTTTACCAGCTGTAGTCATGTTATAATTGTTCTTTATAATAATACTATATTATATATATATATATAAAAAAAAACTAAATATCATGATATACTCTGTTGCCCTTTTTTGCAGATTAGAGCAACAGCCTCTCTGTAGACGTCCCTGCGTAGGCTGATACCTCCATGTAGGATGTGGCCGTCAGATCACCATGCCAACCCTAATCAGCAGCATCTCTTTCTCTGTTTTTATGAAACATGACTTCTTTATCTCATCATCAGAGGAAACGTTGCAGCATCAGCTCTCTATCCAGTAATCAATGTCCTTTATACGACTCTAAAACCACGGAGGCTGACGGCTCTTTATACACACATTATTCAGAGATAAAAGAGAGAGAGGGGGGGTGTTTGTGTGTGTGTGTGTGTCTGTGTGTGCGTGTGTGTGTGTCCCTGTGTGTGTGTGTGTGTGTGTGTGTCTTTTTGTGTGTTGGTCTCTGTGTGTCTGTGTGTGCAAGTATATGTCTGCGTGTGTTTATGTGTCTGTGTGCGTGTGTGTGAGTTTCTGTGTGTGTCTGTGTGTGTGTGTGTCTGTTTGTCTGTTTGTGTGTCTGTGTGTGTCTGTCTGTGTGTGTGTGTTTGTGTGTGTGTCTGTGTTTTGTTGTGTGTGTGTGCGTTTGTGAGCGTGTGTGTACGTTCGTGTGTGCGTCTGTGCATGTGTGTGTCTCTGTGTGTTTGTGTACATTTGCTTTTATGAAATGTTGCATACCTGTTCTCATTTCTGAGACTATTAATTGTCCACCACAATGTGGGATTGTTACAGCTCTATTGATAAGCGGAGACTAAATCTCATCAGACCTATTTATAGGCCTAAGCTAAAGCAGTGATATGTTAGTGATCAGTTAAACAATTATTGTTTTCATATGTGAGCAGTGTTCAGTATGTGTCACATGCTGACTACATGTAGGATTTTGATTGGTTGTGTTTGGAACAGTAAATGCTAATCCCTCCCTGTTAAGTGTGTGTGACTCAGGGTGAGAAGGGTGTCTAGTCTTTTATGCAAACTGGCTGATAAATAGCTTATGGTTTTGGAGATTGGGTGTGTCATTTGGCTCTTTGAGTGAAAAGATTTCAACATGTGATTTTGTGTGTAAGCAGTTGTAAAGTTTTTTTTTAATAATAATTGGAAAATTTCACAAGAACGTTTGACAGTGTGCCTACTACTTGATGCACATCCGAATAACATTGGCTAACAGTAAATCTGCTGTTTGACATGTCCTGCAAAGAGAGGACAACACAGCGTACAGTAAAGAGTCTCCATGAGACGAGACAATATAACTTCATTGTCAGCCAGGGCTGAAATTCTTTTTGCGTCCCTGGGTAGCTCATATAAAAAAAGAGGACATAGACATACATACTGACATACATAAGATGAATAACATACATGAAACATTAACACAAATGACTTTGACACCCAAGTAAAGAAATAAAGCATACAGAAAACGACAAGAACATACACACAGACAAGGTCTTGGAGACTTGTAACCCTGAATAAATATTGCACTGAATGTAGCTGATTTAACACTAGGATAGATCAACAGGTTCTCACTCCCATCTCGTAAAATACGGACGCCTTTGTCGTTGTTATTGACACTAAAAGGCTCCTTTAGCGTCATATAACGCGCTTTAACTAAACGTGCTTGATCGGGACTATTGGCATCCCCTTTGGCACAGTTAGGTTAAGGAAAAGGTCATGGGTGGGCTTACATTTCAGTGACACGTGGGAAGAACGGGACAGTTAAAGACACATGCGGGACACAAACCGATGTCTCCTGGGTGAAAGTTCTGTGTCTGACGCATCCACCACCCCAACCAACCTCACTACGTGGAATTTCCCCCTAAAATACTACTCTCTAAACCCCGTGTAGCTGCTGCTACATTATACAAACATGCTGAAGTTGCTTCAGTCGTCGCTTCCGACGCTGACAGCCACTGACAGCCACTGTCCAAACGTCCATATTTTACGAGTTCAGAGTGAGAACGGGTTGGATAGATTGATACATGAAAGAGTTTTTAAGTCTGTTGCGATTGAAAGCATGAACTCTAAAACGTCTGTTTGAAGGCAGAAGCTGATATTCTCTGTGCAAAATATGCGAGGAGTCATTTGAAATCTTCCAGGCCAGTCTAAGCATACTATTATTGTGAGCTTCCTGAAAGGAGTGTGCTTCAGTTAGTCCTATAATCTTTGAACAAATTTTAATATGATCAAATAGCTTTGTTTTATTTTTAACTGATAGGCTACTCAGCCAAGCAGTGCTACAATAAAGCATGATACTGTAAATTACTGATGTCAAAATCAAAGAAATGATTTGGCTACTAGCTCCAAAGGATCTCAAGCTACGGAGAAAATAAACATGCTGTTGTATTTTTTTTGCAGATAAATTCTATATGAGAGGTCCATGAAAGATTTTTATCTATCATGACACCCAGATATTAGTAGACTGGGACTTGACTGATTACTGAATTGTGAATCTTCACTGGGGGCAGTTGAGGGTTTCCAAAAAAGATTTCTTCTGTATTCACAGTGTTAATAATGAGAGCGTTTTTATCACACCACTCAACTAACCAATCCACGTTGCCCTGGTACAGTGTAGGGTCATCAAATTTGGTAGACAGGGTCAATAGAGTGGAGTCATCTGAATATTTTAACAGAAACTGGTTTGGCAAACTAGTGGTGCAGTCGGAGGTATATAAAATGAACAACACAGCCCTGGGATACTCCAACATTAGTTGTCTTTGGAGAAGAGAGTGTGTCATTTAAACATTTAAAAAAAACTCTGACGCGTTTTGGGATACAAGCCTTCATCAGGAAGTCAACAGTTTTCAAACAGGAAAAGACTTTCTTATAATCTTTCAAACCACTATCAGAAGCTGCCATTTGGCAGAGGCAGGTTTAGGGTTGTAGTATTATATAAAGACCACTAGATGTCCTCCTTGGCACTTAATAGAACAGAATTTTCCATGACTACACACAAAAGTTACATACAATGCATGCATCACTACAACACATATTAAAAATAAAGGGTATGGTTTACAGGAAGACACTAAAATCAAGTTAGGTTCAGGCCTGGGTATCTAGTAGCCTGCAGTTTGTCAATCCAGAAACTTTCTCTCTGGTTTAGTTGTTTTTGCCTGTCCCCTTTCCTTAGTGACAGTGGTATATGGTCAATCAAGTTTTTAAAGGTTTAAGATGACAAAGCCATAATAATAAAGGCTTTTTGATTTTTCTAAAGAGAGTGCCTTGGAGTTTTCCTGAATTTTGCTATATATGATTGTCCCATCCAAAGAGCACCTCAAGCAAACAATTTGAGTCCTGGAAGCGCTCCTCTACAAGCATTTAGTGTGTCATTTACTTTGACTAGCTAAACCCTGTTTGTGAGAAATGAAAAATAACAAAGAATAACATAAGGATTAATGTGAATCTTAGTGATTTTTGATAAAAATTAATCTGGTAAAATTGAATTAAACGCAGAAAAATCAAGAAACAGAGCCCTGACGTATGTTTTTGGTTTGTCAAGATGTTTGGTAATGAGGTGCACCAGTGTAAGCACTGCATCTTCCGTACTACGACCTTGTTTATATACAAATTGAAAGGGGTCTTGTTGCTTTCATAGATATTTGTTGAGATGATAGGAGGTGTGCGTGTCAGAACTTGTTGCTCAGTGATTTCCGAAGTGAGAGAGTAGAGGAGGAAGGGGGAGACAGTATCTCTAATGGGTCAAACATGTCCATTTCATGATAATTATACCTCTTAAGTTTGTTCTGTAATTCAAAAACGTGGATGCAAATGGCAAAATATTATCATCACAAGAGAGATACAAGTCTGGCGAACGCATTGATGTGGTTTTTATGTTTGTGGTTTCAAATATATGCGACACAGAGCAGGAAACAAACAGGGAACATTCTTTTCATTGTTTCTATCGGAAGTTGGTATGAACACAGCCAAAAGTTTAAGTCCGGTGGATTCCATGGTTACATGTCTGAGACCGGCACAAAATTTGCTACATTTTGACCAACTATGATGTATGAAGAGTGAAAACTGTAGGGGAGAGAGCAATTTGTTTGGAAAGATTTCAGAGAATCGTACTGCAGCTCCCCCCTCTGTCCTCCCCTCTGACTCTCAACATTTCGGCCCCATACACACAAACTGGAAAATCTGAAACAGTCTGAAAACTGAACGATACATAAAATGTGATTTGGTAGAAACCGTGCTTGATATCAGAATGCCTATTCAGCCCAATAAAGGCCAAAGTCTTGTCTTCAGTTTAAACTTTTAAATTATTTTTCTACGTTAAAGTATGCCAAATCGGTATGGCCCCAAAGAGGGGCTGTTTGGAGATATGTTAGGCGATTTTCCGAAGATTTTGCATTATAGTCAGTTGGAAATTTCGTGAAAACTGCGTGGCAAATCTCTTAGAAAAGTCATAGGACAACATTCCCAGTCATTACACACGTTTTGATGTATTTTGTGTGCATGTGTTGGCAACGCTCCATAACTAGTAGCGGGACAAAAATGCAGCGGAATAATAAGAATTATGGGGGATAATAGTAATTCTGCGGCACACTGAATAACATTAATTTGAAAGTGGGCGGTGCTTTTAGACCATGTACAACAACACAAAACCTGCAAGAATCAAATTCCCTTGGACATCGAGTCACTCGGCCAGCAACGCCAAACACTCATCATCTTCTATATCCAACGGAAAATGCAGTAATCTCAAAATCTCAAAATTGTGTCTGGTGTGTGTGTGTGTGTGTGTGTGTGTGTGTGTGTGTCTGTGTCTGTGTCTGTGTGTGTTTGTGTGTGTGTGTGTGTGTGTGTGACATATAAAGTTGTTTTGTGCTAAGAACATAAATGGGCCATTTCAGTGAACTCCCAAACACCACACAACCCTGCAGATTTGTTTTGTGCTTATATGAATGCAGCCTAAAAATTGAGACTCCCGTGTGACTTATACTCCCACCTCTGGTTTGTTTAATCATACTTTTCTCCGTTTGGTTGTCGGCTGTAGAATTATAGCGAGGGGTCAGAAGTCATCTGGCGTGTGTGTGTGTGTGTGTGTGTGTATATTGTAGACATATTAGATTGTACTATGTATAAAGGTCATTTTATTATATTCAAATTATATTGATAGATTTTATGAGAAGAGAGGGCCAGGGCAAAGCACATTTTATTGCATTCTCTCTGTTCTTTGTACTCTTTAAATGCACATGACAATACACTTGAACTTGAACTTATTCTGGTCGGTTTCTGCCTGTTTAGGTTAAGAATAATTGCTTTAGAGTTTTCTAAATGACTCATTAAAGGAGCTCTCTAGATTTCGGGGGACTTGCCTGGATCGAGACCAACTCCACCGGAGCCGGAGATGCTTCTGCTTGAGGCTGCTGAATGTCATGGTGAGTGTTGATTGGCTGATACTCGTCTAACATCTAGCCAAACAGATAGTGTTGTGGGCGGGAAATGAAGTGAGACTCAGCGGTGAGTATTGATTGGCTGTTACTCATCTAACATCTACCAACCAGATAAAGTTGTGGGCGGGACATGAAGTGAGACTCAGTGGTGAGTGAAACAGGAGCAGAGGGAGAGACTCAGAGCTGTAGCTGAGACAAAGTAGAACACCTTTTATTTCATTAACTTTATAATAAAACACAGATACAGATCATCTGCAAACTGCCAAATATGGGACAGAGCCTTTCCAGTTGCTGCTCCACGACGGTGGAAGCTGCTGCCTTCAGATATCAGATATCAGATTTATCTGAGATAAAGACACATTATAACTCTCTAATCTCTCAATCTGTTCTCATCAAGTCTATCATTCTGGGTTTGGAAACTAGTGCTTGTTTTTGTTGTTGGGATCTTTTTTTTAGGTTTTGATATTTACATTTCAATGTTCTTTTATTCAGCACTTTGGTCAGATTAATGTGTGTTTAAATGTGCTCTAGAAGTCAACTTTACTTACTGAAAGTTAACATAAGAAACATTTTACAGACCGAGAGATATGTTGCTTTTAATAATTAATCAGAAATCACAATAAAAACTGTTTTAATGTTTTATTAATAATGTTTATTAAACAGACAATAGATTATAGATATAGACCAAGATGTAATAACAAGTTTATAACACTGACAACCAGGGTTCCAAATTAGCACCATCTACCAGCCAAATGCTGGTAAAATATGCAAGTGGCTGGCAGATTTGCTTCACTCACCAGCCAAAAAAAGCAATGGTACTCTACTGAGTGGCTGGTATAATTTGAGCATTTACTAGCCATTTGGCTGGTGGACGAAAAAGTAAATTTTAAACCCTGCTGACAACACTTCAAGATACAACTATTATAAATGCATTAAAGACAATTAATATTACTTCATATATAATATACAACATCACATAATCTTTAGATTTAAAATACATCTGGAACACACACACACATAGACACACACACACACACACACACACACACACACACACACACACACACAGACACACACAGACAGAGACACATACACACAGACACACACACAGACAACATGTTAAACTATTAAATCAATGTCCCCTAACAGAGCAGCCCCCCCCATAATCACACACATCCACAACAACATCAACAAAAGATCAACTAACTCAATATATATAAACATACAATATAATATCATCTATATAGACACACAACATACTAATACAGACGATAAGTGAACATCTGCACCTTGTCACGATCAAAGGTTCACTTCTAAGATTTAAACTTATTTTATATTATTACAATAATAATTATTGGGTATTTATGTCTTATTTCCCATCATTTCTGTTTGTTGTTTTTGTATTTTGTGTTCTAGTTTAAATGTTTTCTCTGCATTAATGTGTCCCATCCCTTGTTTTAAAGCCAGTATACCAGGCTGTATTAAAGCCAATGATGAAATGGTCATACATGCATATTAAGTGTGTGTGTGAGCTGAAAGCTGCGCTCCTCTCCATGTCCTCAGGTTCACAGCGACTACAGCAGCACAGAGCATCAGCAGCAGGACACTGAGCACTGAGAATCACACTTTAAAGAAGGTGGAGTAAATCCCAAAGGGCTCCATGTAAACTAACACAGTTCTGCTGCTTGACACACACTGATCATCTCGGTCCATAACTACACACCAGTACTCCCCCACATCTCCCACTGAGATATTAGAGATAACCAGGATACCTTCATCAAAGTACCTGCTCATTCTGCTCATACTATGATTAAAACTTACATTAAAGATTCTTCCCTCTGTTCGGTTTGACTTGATAAACCAACCATGCCAACGACTCTGCATCTGAGAGTGACTTGTTCTCCCTCTGAGAAGAGCTCTACAGCAGGGGTGCCAAATTTGGGACACACCACCAGCCGATACGTTTGCATTCTCTTAGAGGCTTTACAGGAGTACAGACCTGAGTGATTTAACATTAGAGATGAAAACACCAGCGAGTAGTTTTGGTCTACTGAAGGAACAGTCTGGTTTAGCTGTCCTAGGTCAGTAATGGAGTGTGTTTTTGTATTATACTTCCTCCAACGTGGGGGCTGTTCATCAGTGGAGTCAGTAATAATGCACAGCAACACAGCGGTCTCTCCCACTGAGCCGTAGATTACCTCATACTGTACTCTCAACTGTACAGTGTGACTGCTAACACACTGTTGTTGGTTCATCACCAGACAGTTGTACCATGTACCTGTGAAGTCTGTTGCTGTGATGTTGGAAACACGAAGAGATGATGTGTTTGTCAGCACTTGGTATCTTCCTCTAACTTTGTCCATCACTGATGCCGTATTGTCCCGAAAAATTCTGCTCCATGTTTCTTGCTCATATCTAGAGTCCCGTTTGAGCCACTGGACATCCAGATTATCAGCTGCTTGTTGCTCAGCTCCTTACAATTCAGTTCCATTGTTTCTCTAAGTCTCTTTGGGAAATATATCCAACCTTGTGAAGTAGTACAAACAGTAATAATTATGTTGTTCTCATGCGTGACGTTGCCCTCAGTCCAACACTCCTCTCGGTACGGGCCAGAGTCTGAATGGGTCAGGTTGAGGATGGTGTAAGAAGAAGTATTCACATTGCTGTCAAGTCGTTGTTTCAAGTGTTCAGGTACTGAGGAGCTGTTGGACCAGAGGTCAGAGGTGTTCCACAGGACAAGCTTCTCCTCACCAACAGATCTGGAGATCAGGCAGTTGGTGTTGTTGGGGAACATGAAGGTGTAAGAGCTCCTTTCCCGTCAGATGATGATCCGTTCTTGTGCATGGATGTTGTTGATGAGAGCAAACAGCAGGAAGGAGAGCTCTATGACTGCAGCCATTCTGCTCCGAGGACAACAAACACTGACACCACTCAGCTCATATACACTCTACACCAACCCTCATCAGCAGCTGCTCTTTATCTGTTACCAAACATGACTTCTTTATCTCATCATTAGAGGAAACTTTGCAGCATCAGCTCTCTATCCAGTAATCAATGTCCTTTACATGACTCTAAAACCAAAGAGGCTGACGTGTCTTCATACACACCTTATTCAGAGAGGAGA
>NC_053120.1:3386165-3433665 GCF_010015445.1 Perca fluviatilis
AAGCATAGCAGACGATCACGGACCGACTGAATGTGTAATTGTACCCTAAATATATTAACTGACCACGGCTCTGAACTGAAACCATCATAATCATTCCATTCAAGGATTAGGCTACTAATCATTTGCACACATTAACAGTTGTACTCTTTGCCTTAAAAGTGAGCAGAAGATAATGTTACTCAGGAAATTTACAATGAAGATCAATTTTCTACAACGACAGAATATGATGCGTAAATATCTCTTTCACTCTGTTCCTCCCTCTCTCTCATGGGCTAAAATATAAGTTTCCTAAGTCATATTAACTTCCACTGCTCGCTTTTAATGCAAAGTGTACAACTGCTCGTTTTTGCAAAAGACAGTGACTCATTGAATCGTTTCAGTTAAGAGCAGTAGTTCATAAATGTATATTTTTAGACTATCATTCAGTCGGTCCGATATCTGCCACGCTTTTTCTCGCATTTCATTTTTTTATTTTTTATAGAGGCCGAGTTTCCTTCTCTACATATTATATGCCTTGCTCCCTCGTATATAGACATAGAAAATAAAGACACTGAAGAAATTGGACTCTAAAATCTAGAAACTATGAAGATAATTAAGTGATAAATTCCATGCACACTGTAAACATGAATGGAACAGAGTTATTTCCCCCCAAATATGAGGTCAAAAACCATTGAGGTGTCCTCTCCCTGTTGTTATATATAGAAATGTACAGCATTGTATGTATTGCCCTTAGTAACAGACTTCATTTAAAACACATTTGAAATTTTATCAGCCTTATCTAATTATCTCAATAACTGCCATAATATATTCATCAAACTTCTAACAACAATATTAACAGCAGTCTTCATACAGCAATATAACAGTAACAATGACTGTCACATGAATAATTATAAATAAAAAAAATAATGGTCACAACTTTAAATAAACAGCAATATGCACCTGTTGTATTTTAATCCAGGCTGATAATAACAATAGGGTAAAACCACTGCTGGGTGATCAGAAAAGGCTCCAGGATTAAATAAATCCTGACTGTTAGCCTGGTCAGGAGCAGGCTAGCTGCACAGAATAAATCTCCATGGTGATTTATGTGCCTCCGCTTTCGTGAAACCGAATCAAGGCTATAGGATAACTGGGAAATCCCGGCTTAATCCCTTATCTTGGTTTTGTGAAACAGGCCCCCGGTCCGACAGTGTATTAGTATTCTTCTCTCTTTCTCTCCAGCTACCAATCCACACTCTGTACTTTGGTCCTCACTGGGACTTGAACCGGCAACCCTCCGTTTCCCAACCCAAGTCCCTACGGACTGATCTACTGCCACCTATGCTACACATATTAGATTATACGTATAAAGGTCATTTTATTACAAACATAACTTCTTTATGTCATCATCAGAGGAAATGTTGCAACATCAGCTCTCTATCCAGTAATCAAACTTTACACAAGTCTAAAACCACAGAGGCTGACAGGTCTTCATACACACATTAATCACAGAGGAAAGGGGAGGGGGTGGTTGTTTGTGTCTGTCTATGTGTGTGTGTGTGTATATTGCTACACATATTAGATTGTACTATGTATTCAGGTCATTTTATTACATTTTATTCAAATTATATTGATAGTTTTTATGAGAAGAGAGGGCCAGGGCAATGCACATTTCATTGCATTCTCTCTGTTCTTTGTACTTTTAAATGCACATGACAATACACTTGAACTTGAGCTTATTATGGTCTGTTTCTGCCTGTGTAGGTTAGGAATAATTGCTTTAGAGTTTCCTAAATGACTCATTAAAGGAGCGCTCTAGATTTAGGGGGACTCGCCCTGAGCAAGACCAACTCCACTGGAGCTGGAGACACTTCTGCTTGAGGCTGCTGCATGTCATGGTGATTGTTGATTGGCTGATACTCGTCTAACATCTAGCCAACCAAAAAGTGTTGGGGGCGGGACATGAAGTGAGACTCAGTGGTGAGTACTGTTAATTTTGTCACATATTTTTAGTTGTAATCTTAGTATTTGTCTGGTGCCAACTGTCCTTGTTAGTTTTAGTCAAATTTAGTTATTCACATATCTTTTTTTGTTAGTCAAGTTTTAGTCGACTTAAAGTCTCGTTATTTTAGTCTAGTTTTAGTCAAAACATTTTAGTCTGAGATTATTTCTGATAACCATTTCAGTCAAATAGTGTTTGACACATCTCAAATATTGGTTAAATGTCATAATTACCTGACAAAATACACTTGTTGAATGATTTTTGTTGAATGCAACTATGTTAAACACGTCTGGATTTATATATCGAGCCTCTTCCTTCATGCAAATACAATTGTACACACACACATGTTACATAAGCAGCAGGGTTATATTTATTTATATATTCCCAGAAAGATTGGTTGTAAATATTAACAATTGAGACAAATTAACAAATTAATGATTTGTTAAAATGTCTCAAGGTCCCATGATATGGTGCTCTTTGGATGCTTTTACATACAGTACAGGCCAAAAGTTTGGACACACCTTCTCATTCAATGTGTTTCTTTATTTTCATGACCATTTACATTGTAGATTCTCACTGAAGGCATCAAAACTATGAATGAACACATATGGAATTATGTACTTAACAAAAAAGTGTGAAATAACTGAAAACATGTCTTATATTTTAGATTCCTCAAAGTAGCCACCCTTTTTTTTTTGTACCTCTGCAAACCCTTGGTGTTCTCTCAATGAGCTTAATGAGGTAGTCACCTGAAATGGTTTTCACTTCACAGGTGTGCTTTTTCAGGGTTAATTAGTGGAATTTTTTCCCCTTATTAATAAAAAAGCAAAGGGTGGCTACTTTGAGGAATCTAAAATATAAGACATGTTTTCAGTTATTTCACACTTTTTTGTTAAGTACATAATTCCATATGTGTTCATTCATAGTTTTGATGCCTTCAGTGAGAATCTACAAAGTAAATAGTCATGAAAATAAAAGGAAACACATTTGAATGAGAAGGTGTGTCCAAACTTTTGGCCTGTACTGTAGACCTTAGTGGTCCCCTAATACTGTATCTGAATTCTCTTTTGTATACAGCTTAGTGGTCCCCTAATACTGTATCTGAAGTCTCTTTTATATAGACCTTAGTGGTCCCCTAATACTGTATCTAAAGTCTCTTTTATATAGGCCTTAGTGGTCCCCTAATACTGTATCTGAAGTCTCTTTTATATAGACCTTAGTGGTCCCCTAATACTGTATCTGAAGTCTCTTTTATATAGAGCTTAGTGGTCCCCTAATACTGTATCTGAAGTCTCTTTTATATAGACCTTAGTGGTCCCCTAATACTGTATCTGAAGTCTCTTTTATATAGGCCTTAGTGGTCCCCTAATACTGTATCTGAAGTCTCTTTTATATAGGCCTTAGTGGTCCCCTAATACTGTATTTGAAGTCTCTTTTATATAGACCTTAGTGGTCCCCTAATACTGTATCTGAAGTCTCTTTTATATAGAGCTTAGTGGTCCCCTAATACCGTATCTGAAGTCTCTTTTATACCTTAGTGGTCCCCTAATACTGTATCTGAAGTCTCTTTTATATAGACCTTAGTGGTCCCCTAATACTGTATCTGAAGTCTTTTTTATATAGACCTTAGTGGTCCCCTAATACTGTATCTGAAGTCTCTTTTATATAGACCTTAGTAGTCCCTTAATACTGTATCTGAAGTCTCTTTTATATAGGCCTTAGTGGTCCCCCAATACTGTACAACTGGATATATTTTGTGTTGAATCATGTCGCTCTTTGGATATAGAAATGAATTCTGATGAAAAATATGATGCGTGGAAATAACTGCAGAAGGTAATAGAAATAGAAAGTAGAATAAAACACCTCTTGGATAACTCCGAACTCAATTCACACACTTTGATCCAAAGACAATAGTATGCATTTGACTCTTGCATTTTAGATATTCTGTTTGTCCATTTGAAATATAAGGATAAAAACAGATATTTTCATGAATAAAATGAGAAATAATGCAATTTTATTTGTCGCATACAAGTATCTTAATTCCCACCTATATAAACTTTCTATACTCGTTAATTGATGTCGTGCATGATGTAAAGTTTTAAAATATGGAATTTCCTGACATTTTAGAGGTCATCTTGGAGTTTGCGGTCTACTGAGTTTCACATAAAGCCGGTTACACACCAACCAGATGGCCAACCAGCAGCAGAAAAGCCAGTCGGACTGATCAGTCTCCCCGAGTTGGTCAAAAAAGCTCCTCAGAACACACCGAAGAGACGAGACGTAATACGTCTCCTACAGCAGGCGGCGCTAATCTGTATTGTTGCCCAAAAGATGAATGCTGATTGGACGAACGTTTCACGCGGGCACCAGGTAGCCCCCAAGGACCACATGAGTAGCCCTCAGGCCTGTTCTAAAAATTAAAATTGAATATTGATATTATCTGTTTCCCACCTTGTTAAGTCATTGTTGATAATTATTGTGAGAAATCATTAACATGATCAGTGTCTTCACATAGATGAGTATCATTAATCATTAATAATCATATATAACTATCATTAATCATTAATAATCATATATAACTAAAGGCAAACTGAGCACAGTTGTTATTTCAGAAGAGTGTATCAAACTCGTAGCCCTTCGTATGACTCAATACCCATGAAGTAGCTCTCAGTTTAGAAAAGGTTGGTGACCCCTGGTCTCGACCACACTCTATATATATATGACGTCATTACCATGGATACCTGGCGGGCAAGAAACCCCGATAGAATGGCGATGAACAATCAATACATATACAGCGGAACAGTGGCCAGCCACGGGAATTGCAGCCTTGCAGATTTCCAATACTACAATCAATCAACTATTTAGACCATATGTCACTCGGAACTTGCGATCCATACACAGCACCCGCTGATGTTTTCATTGCTTTGAAGCTTGTAAAGTCTCTCCCAGCCTTTGAGTTTGGAGATATTTACATCTATCTTATAGAGAATCCGTCACTTTACACCGCACAAAAATACAGATAGCTATCTTTTCTTTCAAGAGTGGATGGGTTAACAACGCTGTCGTATGGGAGGTGAAAAACAGGAATATCTTCATAATCAATGCAAAGGTGAGTGTTACTAGTTAGCTAGCTACCCGCTAACGTTTGCTAATCTGTTCCATCGTGTGATGAAGTCGTACACCCTGCCTGCCGGCGAATGACAGCTTGATAAATAGTTTTTTTAAATCTTCTGCCAACACTAGGCTATGTATCATGTAAGGTGACCAGATGTCCCGGTTTGACCGACAAAAGCTGTGTCGGGATGCTAAAATATCCCGGTTTACACCAACCACTTTGAAATTGTTCCGGTTGTCAGCGATTACATAACCGACGTGGTCTTATTATAGCCCGATCGTAAATTACACCTATGTGTTATGGCACTTCCAATTAATAAGAATATTAATCTAATTGGCAGTCTCTTACGCCTGGGTCGCAGTCAGCCCCCGCCTTTTTATTACCATAAGTTTACAGACACGTCTCTGCTGATTGGCTATCACCTGGGACACTATGGAGGAAATATTTATTCATAATTCAAATTGAAAGTCCAAAGAGAAAACAAAGCAAGATCAAATTAAAAATATTATTATTTTTTTAATTTTCCATTTGGCTTTGGCTTTTGAATTTAAAATTTGGCTTTTGAATTTCAATTTAACATTGGCTTTTAATTTTCATTTAATATTTGGCTTTTGATTTTCAATTTAACATTTGCTTTTAATTTTCATTTAATATTTGGCTTTTGAATTTCAATTTAACATTGGCTTTTAATTTTCATTTAATATTTGGCATTTCAATTTTCATTTAACATTGCCCTTTCGTTTGGACTTGACACATGTCAATGTAAATGAGGAAGCGTGGCCCAAAGGCTGGTGGGAGGGTCTGAAACGAAAGGGGTGCAGAGGCACCTTATGAACAGCAGGGGGAGCTTACTGCTGAGGAGCATCTGTCTGCAGCTTCAGGCTTGATGGCCTTACACAAACGACATTTCATGCAACAACAGTGAAGTTTTCATGTAGTTACTATAATTGGGCCCGTGTTAGTGAGGACTAGATTAGGACTGTATTTAAAGCTGATTCTGGTTCCCAACTTAGACCCAGGTGTGTCTGTTTAAAACACGACTCAGACAACTTTTCTCTTTTGATGTTTTATTTAATTAAGCAACAGTAGAAACATGGGTCTGGGTAGCTCTGCGACATGTGTTTGTGTGTGGTCAGATTTCGAGGACGCACACACACACACACACACACACACACACACACACACACACACACACACACACACACACACACACACACATTCTCAACTGGATAGTCATCGTCCGAACTGCGACCTCTCCTTTTTCTTTCTCTCGGGTGGTGCGCGCGGTGTGAGGTGCGTGTCCGCGCTATTCTCCAACATGTACTCACAACAATCACTCCTGATTGACGGCCTTTTGTACAGCCCGTGTAGGCTACTTTTTCAGACTTCCAGTGCAGTTGGCCACATAGGCGCGGGAAGTAGGGGTGCTGGGGGTGCGGCAGCACCCCTTGTTGGCGGCAGCACCCCTTGTTGGCAAAACTGCGATCAAGCCCGTATTACCCAATGGGCATTAATCATTATGGTGATAATTATCCAATCAGAATAAAGTAAAAGTTGTTTAATGTAATGATTGGGAGAAGGCCGCATGCACTGTGTAGATTGGCTAAAGATAAAGGTGGGTGGGCATAGAGCAGGTTGTTTACATCGCACTGAATCAAGATCAGTTTTCTAAGAACGAGTTGAGATTGAAAGAGTGGAATTAATTAGTAACTGATCCCCGGTCAGATTGGGTTGTATCAGCGAGTGAAAGTGTGGAAAAGGGAGAGAAAGCGGCTGCTATAAAAAATGTCCCGCGAATAAAGAGCTGGGAATGACGAAGAGGAGGATGTCGAGGAGCTAGCTAATGTTAGCTTGGAAGAATCGCTGCCTTCTACCAGCTACACTCAGCCATAGCTAACGGTGGATAACGTTAACTTTAGCGAAGTTGTTGTGGAAAAAGACAGAGATGAGGCCGGTCATCAGCATTACAGAACAAGGTAATGGCACCTCAGGTACCATCATCTCTGAAGACCCTGCACTACGGGGACCGATTACAGAGACCGTCCGGGAGGAAGTTATACCCAGAGGGATATCAGCCTTTCAGAATCGGGCTAAATGTCCAGCATCTCGGAGGGGGGACGATCTGGCGGCAGAAAGACCCGCTCTCTCACTAAGAGGCACTGACCCGAACACCTTCACCACGGTTGAAACGAGTTTACCACGGGAGTGGATTCTATATTCACTGTCCACCGGAGACATTTGTTGCGTTGCCTGTAAAGTTCTACCAACACACAGCAGCCCATCTGTAGTAGGGTTTAGCGAGCTGCTAGAGCTGGACTTTGAGGATTTGATCTGCGACTTTGCAAAGAAAAAGACAAGAAATTAGAACTTCTGAAGGTAAGAGCTATTATGCTATCTGTAAATTGAGTAGGTTAATATAATCTGTTGTGACCGTGTGACCAGATAATGTACATATTTAGTTTAGTTTATTGAAATGCCATGCATATCAGACGTATTGCATCATAATTTTGTGATGCTGCTATAGGCCTGTGTGAGACTTAGTTGTCAAGTGCAGTAGCCTATATGTTGGCTTTTGCAGTTTGTGAAGTTGCCAGCTGACTAAGTGACTGTTATTTAACAACCTGCGCTCAGCTTTAGTGCCTATATAGTTCGCTGTGCAGTACATAGCAGTATTTGGCCTACTTCATGGAGGGGAGGCAGAGGTAGAGTTGTTCGCAGCCCCGCCAGCACCCCCTGCTGGAAATGACTTCCCGCGCCTCTGGTTGGCCATCAACGTTTGTAAAACTGCCCATATTCAAACTCTACACAATTTATTTATCGCATAAAAAAAAGTCTCAGAAGTGAATTTAGTGGTGAAAAAGCAGGTGAAAATTGTATAAAGTTTCCAGTTGTTTGCTGCTGCTACTACGGCAAACTTTAGCTTTTTTATAATTTCCATTAAAAAGGCAATGTTAAATTGAAATTCAAAAGCCAAATATTAAATGAAAATTAAAAGCCAATGTTAAATTGAAATTCAAAAGCCAAATATTAAATTAAAAAGCCAAAGCCAAATGGAAAATTAAAAAAAAAATTGTAATATTTTTAATTTGATCTTGCTTTGTTTTCTCTTTGGACTTTCAATTTGAATTATGAATAAATATTTCCTCCATAGGACACAGCCAATAAAATGAGAGAAAGCATAACTCAAAGCTGTTTCACACCGTTCAGAGGAAACATGTCCTTCAACCTTTGTGTGTGTGTGTGTGTGTGTGTGTGTGTGTGTGTGTGTGTGTGTGTGTAAACCATAGCAACACGGTTACACCGTTTAGAGACTGACTGCTCCAGTGTTTCCCTGTCTGTCTGTGGTGAGTTCACTTGTCTGTAAAAACAGCAGGACATTTGCCTACTATGTGTTAAAGTTATAGTTGAACAGGTGAAGATCTCGTTGTCTGTAGCTGCCTGTAGGAGCCACATACTGTATGTTGTTTATGGTCTCATTTATATTATTTATTGATTATTGTATTGTAGGTAGTGGGGCGTTTTCATTGCGGTTTGAGCGGAAGTGATAACACATTTTTTTACTTCACCTGTTCACCTGTTGGGTTTTTTGGGCTTTGACAGAGGGGGGGGGGGGGCTGGGAGAAAACCCTTTCTGTTGACCGCCACTAACACACTTACTTCGACTCATAAAGTAACTTTACATTTGGTAACTGCAGTACTAGTTGTATTTTACGTTTGGAGGAATAAATCATTGCAATACGATCTGGAGCGCATCACCGTGTTTATGCATCTCTCACCGTGCAGATCCACCTCGCCGTGCGACATTCTGGTCGTGCCGCACTCCACTTTTCCCAAAATAACATGGATGCATGGATATACGATCTTTGCACTTGCAATTACTTTTATTGAATTTTGGGTGTTTTACTCAATTTTATGAACATGTTAATAGGTTTTAAACCAGTATCCTGACTAAACTTTGACATAAACCAGTCTGTGATTAACCTATTAGTCAAAATAATTCATAATTTCTGTTTTTTCAACTCAAAAATTAGATATGTTGTCATATAAATTAGGTTTATTTACCATGAATTTAAAAATACAATGTTGAAAAAGGAGCCAAAAACGTTTTAAAAAGTGTCAAAAGCATAAAAAGGGCCAAAAATGCTGGAAAAAGCACTAAAAATTCAAATTCACTTTTGAGCTGGATGGACAACGAGTTCATGGTCGACAACACGAGTGTTAAAAAATAGCCTTTTGCTCGGCAGTAACAGGTCATACACTAACTTGTGTGTTCGGATTAATTTGGCCATGCAGGTACTGCAAAACTCTCCTTGGTCCTGGCTGTTCTGGGAGGAGGAAATAACCAAAGTAACAACAGGGGAACTAGCTGTTTTTATTTTAAAATTGTGACTTTAAACTAACGTGTTAAACATTTGAGAATTACATGTTGGTGTTAAGAAGGAGATGGAAAGTATTAGATTGACTATTGATTTAAATAAATTTGTTGAATAGCTGCTCAGTTAATAATCACCATTTTACGCCATTTAAGCAATCCAACACACAGACCCAGTTTGATGATGTGATAAGAGGATTTTGGGTTAGTGAAAAAAGAGGACCACTCTGTGGTTTAACAGTTTATTTAGACTCAGAGAAAACTATTCTTTCGTTACATAAAACTCAAGAAAAAAAGTGATCATCAGAAACAGATTTTACAAAATATAACCATCAGATATTCACCAGAACTTGACACTTTAAGAGGATGAAAATAATAACAACTTCAGAAAATAACAAATGGTAATCATTCATGTTCCAGGATTACATCCTCAGTTTAATATCTGCTGTCACATCTCTCCCCCAGAGGTTTGTTTCCTACATTTCCCAGAATGCCATTCAATAATCCCAGAGGACACACAGTATGTCAACGTCACACCACTGCAAACAAAGTGAGTAAATTAATAAAACACATCCTTAACTTAAGTAAAAGTATTAATCCCACACGGTTATAATGTAAAGTTAAACATCTAAATTACAACTTTTCTCTTAAAATATTGATTTTGACACAATGTAACTAAGTTACATTCTGCTGGTTAGTTCTTGGAACAGATGAAATTAAGTTTGTGGTTGTCGTCGATCTTTTTGACCCAAGTTCCATTTCGGTCCATGGCTCCAGACATGTTGCAGTTGTTCCCAGACTGGGGGAGGGCCCAGTTCTTGTAGTGGACCGTCTCGTCACTGACCCAGAACCAGAAGTCCAGAGTGCAGGTGTAGCGCAGTCCCAGCCACACGTGGGGAGTGGAAGCCATCTTGGCTCTCTCCTGGACCCAGCGCTGATCGTCCAGGTTGGTGATGGAGACAAGGTCGCCATAGCGATCTCTGCAGTAGTATAACGCGTCCTCCCAGATCATGCTCTGGTTGATCAGGATCACTGAATCTGTCAGGGGAGAAGGGGAGCCAATCAGGGGCTGGTTGTCAGTCAGGTACGGAGTCAATTACTGTCTGAGCCAATCATGGGCAGAGACCCAAACACAGGACAGTTTAAATAACAGCTGTAACATTTGTTTTATATCTAACAAGCAGTTTGTTGTATTTTAGCAGAACTGAGAATACTTTATCTGTTTATTTATCGCGAGTTATATCATTATTCAACAATGATGAACCTCATACCATAATTCTTGTAATAAACTACTAAATAAAGTGAATCATTAAACAGATGTAGATGTACAGTACCGTTAGATAGACCTTCTGATAAACTCACCATTGTAGCAGAAGAAGGGTTTGGTTTCATCACAGTCATCGGAGCTCCATTTTCCATTTAACGTAGTCATTGCACATGACTTCTTAGGGTCTTTATCCCAGGATCTGAAAGAGAAATTGCTCCCATCTGACCAACACCAGCAGTCTCTGAACAGGCCGATCCAGAAAGTTTCTGCATCATTCTGGTGCTGTGTCTTGAAGTCTCCTAGCTGTTTGACTCCACTGATCAGGTCAGTGTAATTTTCTCTGCAGAATCTCTGAGCGTCTGTCCAGTTCATCTTCTTGTGACTGATATAAAATGTTTTGTCAGATTTCTTGTCTTCTGTGGATCACACAAGACAAACTTTTGGGTTTTTATTTAGTCTCATAAAATCCTACATTATTCTTATTTCAAAACAATAATGTGACATCAATTCAGAGACTTTCCTCCCCTTAAAAACTCCCCCATAAGTGGATCGTCCCACCATCATTGTGACCCTATATTTAGGTTTGATACGTCACGTTCTGCATCACGTGGTCACCTTCAGGAAGTGAAGTCACGTCTTCACAACGTTAACGACGTGTTTAAAACCGTTACCTTCTCTGGTTCATATATGAGGATGGAGAACTCTCGTGTTGGTCAGATTAGAGTGGGGGGGGACAAAAGTCAGAACTACTACGGCCACTAGAGGGCGCCGCCACCACAAACATAAATATAGGTCAGAATGATGCTGGAACAAACCACTTCTGGGGGGAGTTTTTTAGGGGAGAACAGACTCTATGTCCCACATATTCTCACCGTCATAGCAGATAAAGTTATAGCTGTTAGAACAAGAGATGTCATTCCATTTGTCATTCTTCATCTTCATCACACAGTTCTCCTGTTTGCCTAAATTATTCGGCTCTCCTTGAGACCATTTACTCTCAGTCTCGTTGAACTTCACCCCTGGCAGAGACCAGTGCCACACGATGTTTGGTGTGTTGTCTTGTAGCCCAATCCAGGCTCCGTCTGGATACTGTTCAGTCGTGGAGTTAAGGAGTCTCTTCATGTCTGTCTGGTTAGACACTGTGGCCAGGTCAGTGTGGTACTTTCTGCAATACTTCTGGGCTGCTTTCCAGGTCATATTCTCTCCAATGAAGTGGTAGTCATACAGCTGACCCCCAATGGAGGAACACTGACCTGATAACAGAGAAGAAACTGCAGCGATGGAGCTGAGAGCTAGACAAGCATCTGGTCATTAAAATGTAACTTTGTTCTGTTTTTAAACCTGGACTCTATTTTCCCATGTTGTTGTGTCTAAGTGGCTGATGTTAAAGGACAATTCCGGTGCAAAATGAACCTAAAAAAAGTAGATATGCTGGCTCTATACATGCTAAAAGTCCTGATTATTTACATGGAGTCTGGTGGAGATATGCTGGCTCTAAACACGCTAAAAGTCCTGATTATTAACATGGAGTCTGGTGGAGATATGCTGGCTCTATACACGCTAAAAGTCCTGATTATTTACATGGAGTCTGGTGGAGATATGCTGGCTCTATACACGCTAAAAGTCCTGATTATTTACATGGAGTCTGGTGGAGTTTGGTGATGGTGATTTCGGGGCTGTTTCATGTTAAACTAAAAGGATCTTACTCTTTAACTAAAAGGTCTATCTCTGTAGGGATCCTTTCCATAATGTTATGTTCCATAATGGCTCTGTGATTGGCTGCAAACAGGACACATTTGAAGCTGTGGTGGAAAGGAGGTCACTGAACAAACTGTTATCTATCGTGGATAACCCCGACCACCCTCTCCACCCCACACTGGTCCAACAGAGGAGCACCTTCTCTAAGAGGCTCCGACAGATTCGATGTCGCACGGACCGTTACAGCAAATCATTCCTACCACATGCAATTAAACTTTTTAACACTTCATCACTGAGTGTGATATAAGACTCATATACATCACAACTGCACTGAATGCACCTTGCACAACCTTGCACAATAGGTTTATCTACATCCTATCATTACTAGGGAAACAGTTGTACATTTTTACTCCCCAACTTATTGAAACAGTTGTACATTTTATTTACAAATTGCATATATTTTAAATATTGCTCGTGTAGTATTCAATTATTTAATGTATATTGTTTCCTATTATTTAATGTATACTCTGTATGTGTGCTGTGTGTCTGATATTTTGCTGCAGCAACACCGTTATTTCCCATTTTTTTGGGATCAAGAAAAATCTATCTATCTATCTATCTTATCAGACACTTAGAATAATAATCTGAGTCTGTCAGCCAATTACACACATCAAAATCCAGTTTGAAAAAAACAACTAAATTACAGTTTGAATCAAACCATATTCTTAATTGAAATGTGACTTGGAGTTGATGAGGAGTGAGCTGTCCAGATGATCCACTTACCCATCACAATGAACACAAACAGACTCCACAGCATCTTCAACCTGTTAGATGATAATAAACACAGTTATATTTGGAATGAAATCAAGATTATTTTACACAATTTCTCACTGACTTTTGGAAAAGATTTTGCATTTATTGAAGTTAAAACATACACAAAGAAACACACACACACACAGACACACACAGACACACACATAAACACACACAGACAAACACACGTCAACAGTGTAACATTTTTGACTTTTGGAAAACATTGCATTTATTGAAGTTAAAACACACACACACACACACAGATGCATACAGAGACACACACACAGAGACACACAGAGACACACACACACGCACACACAGAGAGAGACACACACACACAGATTAACACAGTTGTTAAACAAGTCAACAGTGTAACACCTTGAAATGTGACATTTGCATTCATACATTTCCTGTTGGGGATTTTTTGAATTTGTGTTAATGGAAATAATATGAAAATGATATGAATATGTTGGTGGAGTGAGGAGGAAACAGACAGAAGAACAGTCTGTCTTTATGTTTAGGGATAACACAAACACACACACACACACAGATGCATACAGAGACACACACACCACACACACACACACACACACACAGACACACCCACACACAGAGACACACAAACACAGACACAGAGACATACACACAGACACACACACACACGCACACACAGAGAGAGACACACACACAACACACACACACACACACACACACAGACTAACAGTTGTTAAACAAGTCAACAGTGTAACACCTTGAAATGTGACATTTGCATTTATACATTTCCTGTTGGGGATTTTTTGAATTTGTGTTAAAGGAAATAATATGAAAATTATATGAATATGTTGGTGGAGTGAGGGGGAAACAGACAGAAGAACAGTCTTTATATTTAGGGGGCGGCTGTGGCTTAGTGGTAGAGAAGTTGCCTGCCAATTGGAAGGTTGGTGGTTCGATCTCTGGCCCTGCCGTTCCATGCTGAAGTGTCCTTGGGCAAGACACTGAACACCGAGTTGCCCCCGTTGCTGTGCCATCAGAGTGTAAATGTGTGTGAGTGTGTATCTGATGAGCAGGTGGCACCTTGTACGGCAGCCTCGGCCACAGTGTATAAATCTGTGTGAATGGTGAATGGTTCCTGTACTATGTTAAAGCGCTCTGAGTAGTCGTTAAGACTAGCTATATAAAAACGGTCCATTTACATTTAGGGTTAACACAAACGCAGATGCAAACAAACACAGACACACATGGGGAAATTATTATTCAATTTGAAATGTAAAATACAGAAATATGATATATGTGAATCACGTTCTACAGACAACTCCTGTTAAAATGTACAGACCTGGGTGAGCGATAATTTCTGAGTTTTAGTCAATTTTATAGCATTTGGATAAAAAATTATGAAATAACGTTGAAAAAAAACAATAACATGGTAAGAAGTGACAAAAAAACTTTAAAAAAAACTTTGCTGAAAAGCGCCAGTAGTGTCGAAAAAGACCACCAAAACGATGAAAAAAAAAAGTAAATTTAGACCCAGACAAATAAAAGGTTGCACGGTTGACGAGGAAGACAACATAATGTCACATGTCCTGTCAAATAAAGGCCTAAAAATGCCTCAAAATAATAATGAAAAAAAAAAAAAAGTACAGAAATACAACTGTTAATACTCAGCTTTTTAGATGCAGACCTTTGAGTGATATGTTTGAGGACCCCGGATGTATCAGAGAAGATAACTTAAATATTGAGAAATAAACAAAAGGAGTTTGAAGGAAAACTGTAAACCTTATCATTATATAAATCAGATTTTACATGCAGTATTACGTAGAATACAATCCCTCTTCTGCAAATCCACACAGACATTAAAATGTGAAATCAAACAGCCGAGTTAATAACTTACATCTTGTGAATGTCCACAGCTTCACTCTGTTCTGATGGTTCTCCCTCTCTGTGCCCACGGAAACTGCTCTCAACACTTTATTAATCCTCTTCATACACTCTGGCTGTCATTTGAATATTAAAATATCAACATGTCAGATCTGTATCATCAGGCCCTGATTGGCTAATCTGGAGCACCGGGAGAATCCCCGTTGGGCCGGTCTAGTTTTCCTGGTTGTGAGGGCCAGGTTGAAATCATGGTTGAATATCATAGATGCTGTGCCTAGGCCGCCTGCACTCGCAGCCCACTCTTTGTCTTTACAGAATTTATTTTTTCTTGCAGCCCACTGTCCTCTACATTCATGCAGCCCACTCGCAGAGTGCAGCCTGGTTAATGATGACGTATTTATTACGTTTTGAGTCCTCCGATGGCAGCACCTTGCTAAAAACACGTTCTACAGACAACTACTGTTAAAATGTACAGACATGGGGCGCCTGGGTGAGTGCTAATTTTTGAGTTTTTGTTAATTTTATAGCATTTGGAGAACATTTTTTATGAAATAACGTTGAAAAAAACAACAAGAAAAGAAGAAAACACAAACATTAAAATGTGAAATCAAACAGCCGAGTTTATAACTTATATAACTTATATAGTTTATAACTTACATCTTGTGAATGTCCACAGCTTCTCTCTGCTCTGATGGTTCTCCCTTTCTGTGCTCTCAACACTTTATTAATGCTCTTCATACACTCTGGCGTCACTTTGAATATTAAAATATCAACGTGTCAGATCTGTATTGTCAGGCCCTGATTGGCTAATCGGGTTTGTTGTTGCAAGTTTTTCTTTTTTTTTGGTTGTGAGGGCCAGGTTGAAATTACATTTGAATATCATAGATGCTGTCCATAGGCCGCCTGCACTCCCAGCCCACTCTTTGTCTTTACAGAATTTATTTTTTCTTGCAGCCCACTGTTCTCTTAACCCGACTCTGTCAGATGGATTGCTTCGCATTTACTCGGCATATCCATCCATAGCTGATTGGATAAACCATCTGTCTATCACCACCTATAGTTGGTGATAGACAGGCCAAATCAACCAATCAGATCAAACTCTTTCTGAAACCAGTCGGGAGAAGAGCAGAAACATCTTTTCCTCCAAGAAAAGCCTCCAGTGCCGTTTTTGTTGTTGTTACTCTTCTTTCAATGAAGGAATACTTTCTAATTCAGATAAAACTCGCTGCGATAGCTACGCTCATCTCATCCGTGGAAGCCGCCACGTTGTTCAGACTGAACAGTCGCTTCTCGTTGGCGTCACACCTAAACCCGCCTCAAAACCAACGCTGGTTGGTCGGTTGTTTGGCAAACGGCTCCAAATTTCCTCTACCTCGAGATGCCAGACTGATCTGAGAGTAGACAACTGGAGCTCGCCAGATCAGGACGCTCTCACGAGGCTACTGTTCTCTACATTCATGTGTCTGTTTGTGTCTGTGTGTCTCTGTGTGTTTGTGTTTCTGTGTCTATGTCTCTGTGTGTGTATATGTTTGTGTGTGTCTGTGTGTGCATGTGTCTGTGTGTTTGTGTTTACGGCTCTGTGTGTGTGTGTGTCTGTGTGTGTCTGTGTGTCTAGGAGTATGTCTCTGTGTGTCTCTGTGTGTGTGTCGCTGTGTGTGTATATGTTTGTGTGTGTCTGTGTGTGTATGTGTCTGTGTGTTTGTGTGTATGGCTCTGTGTGGGTCTGTGTGTATGTGTGTGTTTGTGTGTCTGTGTGTCTCTGTGTGTGTGTATCTGTGTCTATGTGTCTGTGTGTGTATATGTTTGTGTGTGTGTCTGTGTGTGTATATGTGTGTATTTGTATGTATGTGTGTGTCTGTGTGTGTGTGTATGTATGTTTGTGTGTTTAAGTGTGCTTGTGTGTATGTTTGTGTGTCTGTTTGTGTCTGTGTGTCTCTGTGTGTTTGTGTTTCTGTGTCTATGTCTCTGTGTGTGTATATGTTTGTGTGTGTCTTTGTGTGCATGTGTCTGTGTGTTTGTGTTTACGGCTCTGTGTGTGTGTCTGTGTGTCTAGGAGTATGTCTGTGTGTGTCTTTGTGTGTGTGTCGCTGTGTGTGTATATGTTTGTGTGTGTCTGTGTGTGTATGTGTGTGTATGTGTCTGTGTGTTTGTGTGTACGGCTCTGTGTGGGTCTGTGTGTATGTGTGTGTTTGTGTGTCTCTGTGTGTGTTTCTGTGTCTATGTCTCTGTGTGTGTATATGTATGTGTGTGTATGTGTGTCTGTGTGTGTATGTTTGTCTGTGTGTGTGTCTGCATGTGTGTGTGTCTGTGTGTCTGTGTGTGTATATGTGTGTTTGTGTTTCTGTGTCTATGTCACTGTGTGTGTGTGTATATGTTTGCGTGTGTCTGTGTGTATGTGTTTCTGTGTGTGTGTCTGTCTGTGTGTGTGTATTTGTGTCTGTGTGACTGTGTATGTTTCTTTAAGTTAGAGTAAACTCATAACTCATTAAAACTAAAGTTTCCTTAAATAATAAATACCCAGTATATGGTATCTGTGCTGTGAATGAGTTATTTTATGTATGAGGCTCCAGTACACAGAGCATTTGAGAAAAATACTTTTACTAGCTGTAGTCATATCGTAATCAGTCCTTATAATAATGATACAAATATTACATTTAAACATTTATCTCATCATCAGAGGAAGCTTTGCAGCATCAGCTCACTATCCAGTAATCAATATCCTTTACAAGAGTCTAAAACCACAGAGGCTGACGGGTCTTCATACACACATTATTCAGAGAGGAGAGAGGGGGTGGAGGTCTGTGTGTGTGTGTCTTTGTACGTGTTTGTGTGTCTCTGTGTGTGTCTTTGTATGTGTGTCTGTGTGTGTGTGTCTTTGTGTGTGTGTGTCTTTGTACGTGTATGCGTGTCTGTGTGTGTCTTTGTATGTGTCTGTGTGTGTGTCTTTGTGTGTGTGTGTGTGTTTGTCTTTGTACTTGTATGTGTGTCTGTTTGTGTGTCTTTGTATGTGTGTCTGTGTGTGTGTCTTTGTGTGTGCGTGTGTCTTTGTACGTGTATGTGTGTCTGTGTGTGTGTCTTTGTGTGTGTGTGTCTGTGTGTTTCTTTGTGTGTGTGTGTGTCTTTGTACGTGTATGTGTGTCTGTGTGTGTGTCTTTGTGTGTGTGTGTGTCTTTGTTTGTGTCTGTGTGTGTGTCTTTGTACGTGTATGTGTGTCTGTGTGTGACTTTGTATGTGTGTTTGTGTGTGTGTGTCTTTGTGTGTCTGTGTTTGTGTGTGTGTCTTTGTATGTGTATGTGTGTCTGTGTGTGCCTTTGTACGTGTGTTTGTGTGTGTCTTTGTACGTGTATGCGTGTCTGTGTGTGTGTCTTTGTACGTGTGTTTGTGTGTGTCTTTGTACGTGTATGCGTGTCTGTGTGTGTGTCTTTGTATGTGTGTCTGTGTGTGTGTCTTTGTGTGTGTGTGTGTCTTTGTATGTGTATGTGTCTGTGTGTGTGTCTTTGTATGTGTGTTTGTGTGTGTGTCTTTGTGTGTCTCTGTGTGTGTGTGTCTTTGTGTGTGTGTGTGTGTGTCTTTGTATGTGTATGTGTGTCTGTGTGTGTGTCTTTGTACGTGTGTTTGTGTGTGTGTGTGTCTTTGTGTGTGTGTGTCTCTGTGTCTGTGTGTGTGTATGTGTGTTTCTGTGTATGTGTGTGTGTGTGTGTCTGTGTGTGTATGTGTGTGTGTCTGTATGTGTATGTGTGTGTGTGTTTGCCTTTGTATGTGTCTTTGTCTGTATGTGTATGTGTGTGTCTGTCTGTCTGTCTGTCTGTCTGTGTGTGTATGTGTGTTTGTGTGTGTGTGTCTGTGTGTTTGTATGTGTCTTTCTTTGTGTGTTTTGTGTGTGTGTGTCTTTGTCTGTGTGTGTGTGTGTAGGCCTGTTTTATCAGAAGCCTTTTCTTTAAGTTAGAGTAAACTCATAACTCCTTAAAACTAATGTTTCCTTCATTAAAATTAATAAATATATAGTATCTGAGCATTTGAGTATGTGTATGTGTGACTGTGTGTGTGCTTGTGTGTCTGTGTATGTGTGTATGTGTGTGTGTCTGTTACATTATCAAAGAATAGACAGAAACAATCAAGATCTCTCAATGTTCATTTTTACTTAAGTGCTGTACCTGACTCCTTGCGAACACAAGGAGTCAGATACAGCACTTACTACAAAGTACAGACTAACGAAAAGCTCTCTACAGCTGCTTTTTATGATTAAAGATATGCAGTCATAATACAAAGTCGATGTTGATGATATGTCTGGTCAGGCTTGGCCAATAGGATCAGAGTAGAGCGGTCACATGGAGGTAACTTTGTCTTCAGGGCCGTCCATCGGCAGGTTTTCGTAAACATTCTCGTCGTCTTTGCTCCTGATGGATAAAAAGAAACTTTGTTATAAAAACTGAGAACGTTCAGTAATAGAAGAAGGGTACTCCTATAAGTAGTAGTAGTAGTAGTATAAAGTTGTACTTGTACCTGACCATGTCCAGACTGGTCTCGTACACGTTTCCGTCCACGTCGTCTTGTCTCACCGACTCCACGGCGCTCTTCTTCCTGCAGACACGTGCAGGTTATTACCAAACATTATTATTATTCAGTGTGCCGATGTGCTGCAATAGCAGCAATTGGCACAATGACTATTGTTTCTCATACTTATTAATATTATTCCGCCTGTTTTTTGTCCCGCTAAGGCTCACGAAGCGTTGCCAACACGCGCACACACATGACATCGTCACGTGTGTAACGCCCGGGAATGGTGTGCTATGACTTTTCTAAGATATTTGCCGCACGGATTTCACGAAATCGGCAAAAAAACGCACAAAATTGTCCCATAGACTTGAATGGGAAATCGTCGGGAAATCGCTTAACATCGCTCAAAACAAGCCCCGTTTGGAACTATGCTGTATCGCCATACTTTAATGTAGAAAAAAAATAAAACGTTTAAACCGAAGACAAGATTTTGGCGTTTATTGGGCTGAATGGGCATTTGGATATCAAGCACGGTTTCTACGCAATCACAGTTTACGTATCGTCCTCTTTTCAGACCGTTTCAAATTTTCCAATGTGTGTGTATGGGGCCGGAATGTTGAGAGTTAGAGTGGGAGTCAGAGTGGGGAGCTGAAGTACGATTCGATAAGGTATATCTCTGAAGGGTTAAGACACTTAACGATTCAATGTTAAAACAGGCTCACGTCGCTAAACCCACCAGACTCCATGTAAATAAACAGTCATTTAAGCATCGTAAAACACACTTCACTCAAAGTTGACAGAAACCAAATAAAGCTATGAAAAGCAGTTTTTGGTCTTCTTTACACTTTTACAACCCTCACAACTCTATTGTTGGTTGAAATAAACACATATGATTTACCAATTTACATGTGAAAATATGTTGTCTCTATGCTCGCTAAACGTACTGTTTCTTGAATGGAGTTTGGTGTGTTTACCGCTACATATTTCATAGCTCTTTCTGGTAAACAGAAAGGTCTTAAATAGGTTTTGAATGGTATATCTCTAAAAGGTTAAGACACTTAACACTTCACCGTTAAAACAACACTGTATGTATTTAAAATTGAAGCAAAACTGGGGTATTATAATTTATATATATTGTATAGGTAAGGCTCGCATCGCTATAACCCACCAGACTCCATGTAAATAAACAATCATTTTAGCATCGTAACCCACCAGACCCCATGTAAAAAATCAGTACTTTAACCGTCCTGAACCCACCAGACTCCATGTAAATAATCAGTACTTTAAGCGTCCTGAACCCACCAGACTCCATGTAAATAATCAGTACTTTAAGCATCCTAAATTCATCAGACTCGTATTCGTATTTTCTCTCTCTCTCTCTCTCTCTCTCTCTCTCTCTCTCTCTGTTTCTCTCTCTCTCTCTCAGTAACAGTGTAACCTATGTATCTACTTAGCTAGTGTTATTCGGATGTGCAACAAGTAGTAGGCACAATGTAAAAATTTCTTCCGGAATTTTCTAGTTATTATTATTATTATATATTATTATTATTATTATTATTATTATTATTATTATTATTTATTACTAAACATTATTCAGTTTTAAACGCCAAAACACACAGAGACACAAACACACACACACGCACACATACACACACAGTCTCTCACACACACACACAGATACACACAGACTCTCTCACACACACACACACACACACACACACACATAAACACTCACACAGATACACACACACATACACACAGAGACACACACAGATACATACACACAGATACACAAACAAACAAAGAAACACACACACACACACACAGACCCAGAGTCTAAATAACGAGATATTGAGGTTAAGGGTCAAGAAAAACCCTCCGAAACAATCACGACGTTCTTCCTACATGACGATTTGTTTGTTGAAATGATTTAAAACATAACGAATGTGTCGGAGTTTATGAAAGGTTTTCCTCTCACGTGATTGGCTCCTCGCACCAGGCCTTCTTCATCAGGAAGACGACGAAGATGAGGAAGAGGAAACCGGCGACGGCGATGAGGCCGGTGAGCCTCTGAAGCAGCAGACGCTCCTTAGTCCCAGTCTGACCTGAAACACACACACACACACACACACACAGACACACACACACACAGACGCACACAGAGACAGAGACACACACACACACACACACACACACACACACACACACACACACAGAGACAGAGACACAAGCACACACACACACACACACACACACACACATAAACATACACACACACACACATACATATACAGACACACACTTACACACACACACACACACACACACACATATACACATACAGACACACACACACACAGACACACACAGGAAAATGATTATGCAGTTTGAAATGTAAATAACAGAAATATAAATGTGAATCACGTTCTACGGACAACTTTTAAAATGTACAGACATGGGGCGCCTGGGTAGCTCACCTGGTAGAGCGTGCGCCCCATGTAAAGAGGCTCGGTCCTCTCCGCAGTGGCCGCAGGTTCAATTCTGACCTGTGGCCCTTTATTGCATGTCAACCCCCCCTCCTCTCTCTTTCCCCTTTCAATTCTAAGCTGTCCTGTCACACAAAGCCTAAAAATGCCTCAAAAAGATTCGGACCTTTGAGTGATATGTTTGAGGACCCTGGATGTATCAGAGAAGATAACTTAAATATTGAGAAATAAACAAAAAGAGTTTGAAGGAAAACTGTAAACCTTATCATTATATTAGTCAGATTTTACACATGCAGTATTACGTTGAATATTTGACCCATTTTCAAAACGTCTCTACATCATCAAAAATCAACATGGATGGTTGTAGAAAAGGCTCTTCTCAAGTAAAATGAAGGATCAGTTCACTATTTTAATTGAATTTTGGGTATTTTTATTCATTTTTATAGCATATTTCTGCTTTTTAAACTCAGAAATGAGCTTGATTGACACCTGAATTCCAAGAATAAGTGTAAAACTAGTGGTATAAGTTGGAAGTAGTGGGAAAAAAGCAACAAACGTAAAAGTACCAAAAATGTTGAAAAGATTAAAATTGACAATCAGTCAAACAAAGCGACAGAAAAGCAATACAAATGTCAAAAAAAAGCATCAAACACTTTGAAAAAAAACTAAAAACTAAAAACAATTTCAACAAAAAGTGCCGGAAGCTGGAAAAAAATGCTAAAAAAATGTTCAATGAAAGATCAGCTCAGTACTGTCATTGAATTTGGGTGTTTTAGTCGATTTTATAGCATTTGGAGAAAGAAAAAGTGATGAAAATGATAAATGAACGTTGAAAAGAATGACAAAAATGTGGGGGGAAAAAACATTAAAAAAACGTCAAAAAAGCATAGGAAAAACGTGACAAAAACATCGTTAAGAAGTGACTAAAAAAGGTATATAAAACCTTGGGGAAAAGCGACAGAATTGTCGAAAAAGACGACCAAAACGTTGAAAACAAAGAAGTAAATTTTGAGCCAGAAAAATAAAAAGTAGCTCAACAGTCAACGGGACGACAACACAGACATTAAAATGTGAAATCAAACAGCCGAGTTTATAACTTATATAACTTATATAGTTTATAACTTATATAACTTATATAGTTTATAACTTACATCTTGTGAATGTCCACAGCTTCTCTCTGCTCTGATGGTTCTCCCTTTCTGTGCTCTCAACACTTTATTAATCCTCTTTCATTTGAGTCATTTGAATATTAAAATATCAACGTGTCAGATCTGTAGCATCAGGCCCTGATTGGCTAATCCGGAGCACCGGGAGAATCCCCGAAACTTCCCCCTGTTACCTTCATCTAAACATGTCTTTGGTATTCCTTTGAGTTTGACACGCGTGATTAACATGAACATCCTGAAACTACACGGCAGAAACAAAGCCTGCTCTTATCCTTGACTTCTGAGGGAGATATGTTCAGTCTAATTTGTTAGTGCTGGTCTACAGTGAACCCAAAGAGAGCTGATGTGGCCCATTTGCATCCCTGTGGACCTCAGACCAGGTTTTGATCCCCTAACGCTGATAGAAAGGCCTGGATCAACCCTCAGCTTGTCTTACCCTCCACCATGCAGGCTTTGGTTTGGTTTTTCTGGGTGAACATTTCTAATTAAAACTTTTTTTGTGAACTTTTTGTCACTTTTAGAAAAAATAATTTGTCACTTTTTTCCAATGTTTTTTGTCACTTTTTTTACTTTTTTCAAATTCTTTTGTCACAAATTTCCGATGTTATTGTTGATTTTTTTGGCACTTTTTTGACTATTTTCCAATGTTCTTTGATCATCATAGCTATAAAATTTAATAAAACATCCAAATTCAATGAAAGTAGTGAACTGATCATTTATTTAACTTGTAGAGTAATGTAGTAATGTAGTAATGAGTAATGATTGTATGAAACCATCCACCTTATTTATTTTGACAATTTCGTTGAAAGAAATGTAAATTTCTGATATAGAAACTTTTTGAAAACAGGTCAGATTTGACCTGAGGACATCAGGAGGGCTTTTATTTTGAAAAGGTCAAATATCTTTAGCTGTGTTGGAAGCCGTTCCCTCATTTCCTCCCTCTCTATTCCCTATATAGTGTTTATTAAATAGTGTGTGACAACAGGAGGGTTGAACGGAGTCCGATGCAGTCAGTCTCCATAGCAACCCACCGGGGCTACATTTCCTCCCAGATACCTTCAGGGACATCACGAGGGCAGAAACTCCATCACTGATCTATGTCAGTCGAATCTTCTCTGTCCCAGCTCAGCTACAAACACCGGATCTGCAGCACGTTACCGTGACCAGTGTTGGTCAAGTTACTTGCAAATAGTAATTAGTTACTGATTACTGATTACTTCTCCAAGAAAGTAATCCAGTTACCTTACTGATTACTTATTTTCAAAAGTAATTAGTTACTTTACTAGTTACATTTCAAAAACATGATGCACGACCTGAATGCGCTATTAAGCAATAGACCTTTCAGCCTAATTCTACTCTTTCTGCATATTCCATCATCTAAAATTTAATCAAATGAAACATTCTCTTTTTAAAACTTGTTTTATTAGTTTCAATCTTTTAACTTTATGCACATTGCATCAAGCAAAAATTAAATTAAATGCAACAGTCTCAGACTTGAAGAAAATTGTTGAACATTTAAACCTATTTTCTGCACATTCCACCATATTTTAATGAAATAAAGGAAGTCCTTCTTCTGTTAACTTATATTTCTGCATATTCCAGCATATAAAATAAAAATATTTTTTGTAAAATCCTTCATTCAAATAGATGTAAATAAAATACAGCAATAAAATAATTAAAATGAAAGTCTCTCCTGACTGTATTCCAAATTATTAACATTTACGTCTTTTAACAGTAAAGTGCAGAGAGGAGTAAAAATGACATTTAGCCACATTTAGGCTGTTAGTCCAGTCTCATTTTATGGCTACCCTGACAAGGCCCTATGTGTTTTTGTTTTCTTCCGGAGTGAAACAGTGGTTATATCGCATCAGCAGAAGCTTCTCAAACCTCCTATCACACAGTCTGTTCCTTTTCGGGAAAAACACCAATCCACCTAAACTGAACAGCCGTTCCACTGGTGCACTGGATGGAGTTGGAGTGTTGTATTTCATGTACATCTTTTTGAGGTTTGGGAACTGATTCAGAATCTCAAGCTCATACCCTGACCTTAAATAGTCAGTTATTTCCTTTTCTGCTGCGAAGCTTTCTGTGGGCTGGTTCTCAAAATCAAAAAAGTCCATTTCAGCAGGGCTGGCTGCCAGTTGGGACACATTAGCATTGTCAGCTGCAGGAGCAGCTTTACGACACTCTGTTGTCAGAAGCTCCTTCAAATGCTCTCTCCTACGCTCATCTCTCAGCCATCGAAGTTTGAACTTGGGACAAGTGGCATAACACAATAACATCTGGAAGGCTGGCTGTCATTCTAGAGAGGTCATCTTTCAGGGCAAGTGTCTTTGACATCAGGCTTGTGAGTGTTGGTAGTAAAGCCCCATAAGTGCACTCATCCCCTTGTAAGATGTCCAGTGCTACGGTCAGGGGCTTCATCACGGTGCAGTACTCTTGTAAGAATAGGTACTCCCTTTCATTAAGGCACTTGATTCCCAGTTTTACACACAGGGGATTCAGCTCATTCATCGGAATTGTGATGATTCTGGAAATGGCCTCGTACAGGGAATTCCACCTTGTGGATGTGGGTACCATTAGTTTCCTGCGGCTGACTTCCTCCACCTTTTCAGAGGCTAATGTGGATCGACTTGCTTTAGTCCAAAGAGCAGAGCATTTTGCAAGACTACTCCTATATGCAGCCTTGGTGTCTGCACAGGAATTTAGATGTTTGTCAACATCGCTTGTTGAAATGAGGTTAATTGTGTGTGATGCACACCTGTAGTGTGGAGGGAGGCTAAACTGTCCATCACCAGATGCGGTTGAAAGAGCTTCTATGACATCTGTAAAAGTTGGTTCCTCATCATCACCTTCTTTTTCATTTTCAGATTCAGACTCCAAATTACAGGGCTGACACACTCTGAATGCTTTGGCAAAATTAGATGCATTATCGGTTACAGTGGCAACAACTTTGCCATGCAGTCCATATGATGAATGGCTTTCTTCAATCTCTGCTCCAATTACATCATAGGTGTGCCTGCCTCTAATTCTCTTACATGCTAGAGCGGCTTTGTTGCGCTGTAAAGTGGAATTAATCCAGTGAACTGTTACACCCATAAAACTTTTGTTATTCACCGTCCAGATGTCAGCAGTGGTGGAAACAAAGTCTACATCTCCGAGTGCAGCCTTCAAATTAGCTTCCATTATGTCGTATTCTCTCTCAAGGTATCCTGCAAATGACTTTCTCTGCGGCAGCTTGACACCATGTTTGGTCGGTATTTTTTCTATATGCGTCGGAACGATTCAGAGTCAACAGTGGAAATTGGCAGCATGTCCTCGACAATTTAGCCAGCGACGAGCTTATTCAGTTCAGCGGCACTAAGTCCTGTCGCTTTTAAGTCAATTTTTACCTGTTTAGCAGGAGAGGGGCCCTCGGAGGTTAGCCCCATGGATGTAGCAGCAGCGGTCATGTCAGTTGGGGGTTCAGGTTTTTTTTCACTGAGTTTCACATTCCTGTGCCGGCTCGCTAGGTGCTTGCTAAGATTTGAGGTGGAATTTTTCGCTGTAGATAAAAGTTTTCTTCCCACGCAGAGTGTACAGCGGACGCTGATGTTTTTGTCACCTTTAACCGAGTCAAACTCAAAGTAATGTCGGTACTTCCAAGCATTAAACGCTGCATGGTCCTGCTCTCTCCCGCGCTCCATGTTGTCTCTTGTTCAACACAAATGTCGGTGTTTACCACTAACGTCGCAGCGCTCATACGTCATTGTCACTCACGAGACAAAATCACAGTTAAGTAACGCAGTAACGCAGCCTGCTTACGGGGAAGTAACAGTAATCTAATTACTGTTTTTGCAATTGTAATCCCTTACTTTACTCGTTACTTGAAAAAAGTAATCGGATTACAGTAAAGCGTTACTTCTAACGCGTTACTGCCCATCAGTTACCGTGACGATCACTAGTAACCGGCTATGGCGAGTGGATTTTGCGGATAACCTACCGAAGGAGACTGTCGTGTGACACTAACGTTTGGAGTGACTACACCGTCGCCAGTGTATATCGTAGTTGATAAGTACACCGCCACACCTAGGCGTCGTCACCAGACATGCCACCTCCCAAAAAAAATGTATTGAGTGAATTCAAGTCAATCAGTATACAGTAGGCCTATGTTATAGCCTATAGGTTAAAATGTCTTTCAATTCAATCAACATAAACATGTTCCAGGACATTTATCCATTACAAAAGTTGCTCTAAAAGTACTGACTTAAATTAAATTGTAGTACTCATCAGCTGATGTGACCTGCACTGTTAGAAGAATGCATTGTAACTCTAACATTGATTGAACATTGGCGCCATCTACTGGGTCATTGGCACTAATTGCCTTACTGTTTATAGCTTCATAGATCTGTTTACATATAATTTCAGGCCAAAAGTTTGGACACACCTTCTCATTCAATGTGTTTCTTTATTTTCATGACTATTTACATTGTAGATTCTCACTGAAGGCATCAAAACTATGAATGAACACATATGGAATTATGTACTTAACAAAAAAGTGTGAAATAACTGAAAACATGTCTTATATTCTAGTATATATATATATATATATATGTATATATATATATATATATATATATATATATATATATATATATATATATATATATATATATATATTCTGTATGTGTATATGCATTATGCATGTATACAGTCTATTATATAAAACGTATATCTGTACATAGCAGTCAAACCCTCATGGTTAACGTTGCCTTGTTCATCTTTGTTTTTAGACGTAACGTTTTGTCTGTTTCTGTGTTGAAAGCAACACAAAGCAAGACTCAAATTCCCTTGTGTTTACACTTACTTACTGCTAATAAAGCAGTTTCTGATAAAAATCCAAAATATACTGTAAGTTCTTTATTCATTAAGTATCTTTGCAGATAAACCACCCCAAAAAAATCTGATTTGAGTCAAAGGCACCACGATCTCACTGTGTGGGTTGGCACTCTGTTCTTTATCTAGTTGTTAATAACTCCAGCAGAGCTATGAAGACCGGCCACATCACTGACTTATTTATTCTGTAATGGGTAAATGTCACTCAAGCACCTTCATATTTGTTTTAACCTTAACACAGAGATCCAGTACACACAGACCCAGTTTCATGATGTGATAACAGGATTTTGGGTTAGTGAAAAAAGAGGACCACTCTGTGGTTTAACAGTTTATTTAGACTCAGAGAAAACTATTCTTTGGTTACATAAAACTCAAGAAAAAATGTGATGATGAGAAACAGATTTTACAAAATATAACCATCAGATATTCACCAGAACTTGACACTTTAAGAGGAAGAATAAACAACACCTTCAGAAAATAACAAATCGTAATCATTCATGTTACAGGATTACATCCTTAGTTTAATATTCCCAGAATTCCATTCAATAATCCGAGAGGACACACAGTATGTCAATGTCACACCACTGCAAACAAAGTGAGTAAATGAATAAAACACATCCTTAACTTAAGTAAAAATATTAATCCCACACTGTTAAAATGTAAAGTAAAAGACCTATATTACAACTTTCTTCCTGAAATATCACGATTTTTTCCCAAAATATTACAACTTTTTTAACTGAAATATTAATTATTTAACTGACAATAAAATAATTTTGAATGAATTTTGTTACGATTTTTTTCCTGAAATGTTACGACTTTTTTTCTTGAAATATTTACTTTGAGATATAAATTCCTACATTTCCCAGAATGCCATTCAGTAATCCCAGAGGACACACAGTATGTCAACAAAGTATGTAAAAGTATTAATCCCACACTGTTAAAATGTAAAGTAAAAGATCTATACTACAACTTTATTCTTGAAATATTACGATTTTTTCCCCAAAATATTATGACTTTTTAACTTGAAATATTACAACTTTCTAACTTGAAATATTACGACTTTTTTACTTGAAATATTGTGACTTTTTTACATGAAATATTGTGACTTTTTTACTTGAAATATTACAACATGTTTCCCAAAATATTATGACTTTTTTTCTTGAAATATATACTTTGAGATATAAGTAAGTGACGTTAGAAAGTCTGTTTTACATCTCCCCTCTCCCCCAGGTTTGTTTCCTACATTTCCCAGAATGCCATTCAATAATCCCAGAGGACACACAAGGTGTAGTCCAATTTAGCCGATGGCCGACCGTTGACAGAAAACCCCGTCGATACGATCAGTTGCGTCCCTGAGGTCCAAAAAACTGCCTCAGGACACACTCACCCGACACCAACTTGAGAAACGTAATACGTCTTGATAACAGCAGGCGGCGCTACTCTGTGTTGTCGCCCAAGAAATAAAACCGGAAATTGCGCAACATCTTCTTCTTCTTTGGGAATTTACGGCAGCCGGTGACGGAACTTCCGGTTTTCTCGTGCACTGGTTCGCTAGTGAAGTACGCGGCGCAACCAATGGGCGCTACTCTGTGTTGTTGCCCAAGAAATGAAAACCGGCAGCTGATAGGACGAACGAGTCACATGGGTTTGTTTTCTCCGGAAATTCAAAGCCAGACTGTCATGGCGACCGTTCAGAATAAGATCTCATATTCTACGTGTTTCTGAAAACATTTGAAGAGAGAAATAGGCCGTGCAGTTGGTGAATCTGTCTTCATTTCAGATCGACAAAGGTCAGTTTAAAAGATTTCCATCAGACTTTGAGAGACTCTAGTCACCTCATTCCGCTCGTCATTTCCGGGTGAGTCCCGATTTCCCTGCCGCCGACTGAACATGTCAGGTCGGCCAAAATGAACGCCGACAGCCCCCCAGACTGACGAGAGCACGGGACACACCGAACAGATTTGAGTCACTGACCTCACCATACTGTCCCACGGCCGATAATAGGCCTGGTGTGTCAGCGCCCTAAGTCAACGTCACACCACTGCAAACAAAGTGAGTAAATGAATAAAACACATCCTTAACTTAAGTAAAAGTATTAATCCCACACTGTTAAAATGTAAAGTAAAACATCTATATTACTACTTTCTTCCTGAAATATTATGATTTTTTTCTTAAAATATTACAACTTTTTTACTTGAAATATTTACTTTGAGATCTAAGTAAAGTACCTCATCTCAACAACATTATTACTGAAGTACAGTACTTGAGTAAATGTACTTAGTTACATTCTGCTGGTTTTTACTTGGAACAGATGAAGTTAAGCTGGTTGTCGTTGATCATTTTGACCCAAGTTCCCTCTCGGGCCATGGCTCCAGACATGCTGCAGTTGTTCCCAGGCTGGCCAGGGCCCCAGTTCTTGTAGCAGACCATCTCGTCGCTGACCCAGAACCACAAGTCCAGAGTGCAGGTGTAGCGCAGTCCCATCCACACATGGGGAGTGGAGGCCATCTTGGCTCTCTCCTGGACCCAGCGCTGATCGTCCAGGTTGGTGATGGAGACAAGGTCGCCATGGTGATCTCTGCAGTAGTATAACGCTTCCTCCCAGGTCATGCTCTGGTTGATCAGGATCACTGAATCTGTCAGGGGAGAAGGGGAGTCAATCATGCGCAGAGACACAAATGCTCCACCCGTGGAGACAAACACAGGATAGTTTAAATAACAGCTGTAACATTTGTTTTAAATTTTACAAGCAGTTTGTTGTATTTTAGCAGAACTGAGAACAGTTTATCTGTTTATTTATCGCGAGTTATATCATTATCAACGATGAACCTCATACCGTGCGGTCATAATTCTTATAATAAACAAATAAATTATTAAACAGATGTAGATGTTATTACCGTTAGATAGACCTTCTGATAAACTCACCGTTGTAGCAGAAGAAGGGTTTGGTTTTATCACACTCATCGGAGCTCCATTTTCCATCTGACGTAGTCATAGCACATGACTTCTTAGGGTCATCATCCTTAGGTTCATTTTTATCCCAGGATCTGAAAGAGAAACTGCTCCCATCTGACCAACTCCAGCAGTCTCTGAACAGGCCGATCCAGAAAGTTTTTCCTACATCAATCAGGTTCTGTGTCTTGAAGTCTTCTAGCTGTTTGACTCCACTGATCAGGTCAGTGTAATGTTCTCTGCAGTAGCTCTGAGCGTCTAGCCAGGTCTTCTCAGAGTTAATGATATTAAATGTTTTCCCGGATTTATTCTGTACTGTGGAACACAAGACAAAATCCTACTTTATTCTTATGTCAAAACAATAATGTGATATCAATTCAGAGTCTGTCCTCTCCTGAAAAACTCCCCCAGAAGTGGTTTGTTCCAGCATCATTCTGACCTATATTTATGTTTCTAGTGGCAGCGCCCTCTAGTGGTCGTAGTAATTCTGACACCAAGACACACATCCTCAATCACTACTATTGGCCAGGCGTCCATGCTTACGCAAGGTAACGTAACACGATTAGTTCAGGTCCTATCCCCTGACCAATCAGCTATCCTAACCTTAACTACTCGAGGTCAATGCCTAACCCCAACCAATCAAGCTGCTTTTGAAGGGCCGGTCTTGACGTGGCCATAGTAAGAAAAAGTATTTTGGTGTCCTGGTAAGGAGGCAGGTTGAAGGTGGGGAGGGGTGGACTTTCAACTTTCACCCAGGAGAGGTTCATGTCCCGTTTGAAAAGAAAAGAAACAGAGAGTTATTTTGACTTTAAGGAACAAACAGAGCTACGTCAATGTTCAATGCAGCAGGCTGTGAGAAAGTGGAAATGGAACTGGTGAGCAGAAAAAGTTGTTGTTTGGCATTACTTTCAGTCAAAAGAAGACCATTCAAGTCCAGCTACATGTTCAATCTGTTCAATGCTGATTGGTCTGGTGGTGGCGAGGACCCTAAACTATACACAACATGGCTGCTGTTACAACATCTGGTCTGAAACATCAGAAAGAATACGAGTTGTGCACGAAGGAATCTCCAGACAGCAGCCAGAATGCAGCAACTTCAGGTACGGCAAAGGAAGGACAGTCCCTGTTTACTTCATTCATGTGTTTACTGTGTTCATGGACTGAGGATGGGAGGAGGAGTCAGCACAATCTCAACCAGGGGGTTCAGTATTCGGCCGAACCCCAAAAATCTGGATTCGGTGTATCCCTAACCCTAGCTTGAACCCAAACCTCCATCTTTTTTATCAACTTAACTCAGTAGTTTTAGAGTCTAAACCCTAACCAAACTGGGACCGTTTCACAACGTTAACGACGTGTTTAAAACTGTGACCGTTACCTTCTCTGGTTTAGATATGAGGACGGAAAACTCTCCTGTGGGTCAGATTAGAGAGGGGGGGAACAAAAGTCAGAAATACTACAACCACTAGCGGGTGCCGCCACTACAAACATAAATGTAGGTTAGAAAGATTCTGGAACAAACCACTTCTGGGGGAGTTTTTTAGGGGAGAACAGACTCTATGCGCCACATATTCTCACCGTCATAGCAGATAAATTTAAAGGTGTTAGAACAAGAGATGTCATCCCATGTGCCATAATTCATCATCACACAGTTCTCCTGACGGTTTTTATCAACACAGCCTTTATGATCCGGCTGTCCTGTAGACCATTTACTCTCAGTCTCGTTGAACTCCACCCCTGGCTGAGACCAGCGCCACACGGTGTTTGGTTTGTTGTTTTGCAGCCCAATCCAGGCTCCGCCTTCATACTGTGCAGTCGTGGAGTTAAGGAGTCTCTTCATGTCTGTCTGGTTAGACACTGTGGCCAGGTCAGTGTGGTTCTCTTTGCAATACTGCTGGGCTTTTTTCCAAGTCTTATTCTTCTGAATGAAGTGGTAGTTATACAGGTGACCCCCAATGGAGGAACACTGACCTGATAACAGAGAAGAAACTGCAGCGATGGAGCTGATATCTAGACAAGCATCTGTTCATTAAAAGGTAACTTTGTTTTGTTTTAAAACCTGGACTCTATTGTCCCATGTCTTTTTGTCTAAGTGACTGATGTTAAAGAGAAATACATGCTAACTACAACATTTTTTTTAGTTAGTATGTATTAGCATTATAGCATATGCTAACATGGTAGCATATGTTATAATGCTAATACATGCTAACTAAATAAATGTTAAAGAGTAAGATCCATTTTGTTTAACATGAAACAGCCCCAAAATCACCATCACCAAACCCACCAGACTTAATTTGTTAACATGGTAGCATATACTAACATGTTAGCATATATTATAATGATAATACATGCTAACTAATATATGTTGGCATCAAAAATTTGGTCCAGAAACAGAAACAAAATAAAAAAAAAATTTAAAGTGGACAGAAACTAAATAAAACTACCAAAAGCTGTCTTGGTTCATCTTTCCACTGTTCCAACAATCACCACTCTGGTTTGGTTGAAATAAACCCTTAATTCACCCATTTACATGTGGAGATATGCTGGCTCTATACACGCTAAAAGTCCTGATTATTTACATGGAGTCTGGTGGAGATATGCTGGCTCTATAAACGCTAAAAGTCCTGATTGTTTACATGGAGTCTGGTGGAGATATGCTGGCTCTATACACACTAAAAGTCCTAATTGTTTACATGGAGTCTGGTGGAGTTTGGTGATGGTGATTTCGGGGCTGTTTCATGTTAAACTAAAAGGATCTTACTCTTTAACTAAAAGGTCTATCTCTGTAGGGATCCTTTCCATAATGTTATGTTCCATAATGGCTCTGTGATTGGGTGCAAACAGGACACATTTGAAGCTGTGGTGGAGAGGAGGTCACTGAACAAACTGTTATCTATCGTGGATAACCCTGACCACCCTCTCCACCCCCCCACACGTCCAACAGAGGAGCACCTTCTCTAAGAGGCTCCGACAGCTTGGATGTCGCACGGACCGCTACAGGAAATCATTCCTACCACAGGCAATTCAACTTTTTAATGCTTAATCACTGAGTGTGATATAAGACTCATATACATCACAACTGCACTGAATGCACCTTGCACAACCTTGAACAACAGGTTTATCTACATCCTATCATTACTAGGGAAACAGTTATACATTTTTACTCCCCAACCTATTGAAACAGTTGTACGTTTTATTTACAAATTGTATATATTTTAAATATTGCTTGTGTAGTATTCAATTATTTAATGTATATTGTTTCCTATTATTTAATGTATACTCTGTATGTGAGCTGTGTGTCTGATATTTTGCTGCTGCAACACCGTTATTTCCCATTTTTTTGGGATCAATAAAAATCTATCTATCTATCTGATATCTATCTAATAATCTGAGTCTGTCAGCCAATTACACACCGCAAAATCCAGTTTGAAAAAAAAAAAAAAATTACCGTTTATAAATCAAACCATATTCTTAACTGAAGTGTGACTTGGAGTTGATGAGGAGTGAGCTGTCCAGATGATCCACTTACCCATCACAATGAACACAAACAGACTCCACTGCATCTTCACCCTGTTAGATGGTAATAAACAGTTATTTTTGGTATGAAATCAGAATTATTTTACACAATTACTCAATGACTTTTGGAAAAGATGTTGCATTTATTGAAGTTACAACACACACACACACACACACAGATGCATACATAGACACACACACACACAGAGACACACAGACAAACACACAAGTCAACAGTGTAACACCTTGAAAATACAGAGACACACACACAGACACAGACACACACACACACACACACACACAGAGAGACATACAAACACAAACACAGACACACAGAGAAACACACACACACACGCACACACAGAGAAAGAGAGACACACACACACACACAGACTAACACAGGTGTTAAACAAGTCAACAGTGTAACACCTTGATATGTGACATTTACAGTTTCCTGTTGGGGATTTTATGAATTTGAGTTAAAGGAAATAATATGAAAATGATGTGAATATGTTGGTGGAGTGAGGGGGAAACAGAAAGAAGAACAGTCTTTATGTTTAGGGATAACACAAACACACACACACACAGAAGACACACACAAAGACAATCACACACACAAACGTAGACACAAAAAAACACAGACACACAAACACAGACACACAGAGACACACACACACACAGAGAGAGAGACACACACACACACACACACACAGAGACACACAAACACACACACACAAACACAGACACACTGAGACACACACACACAGAGAGAGAGAGAGACACACACACACACACAGACTAACACAGCTGTTAAACAAGTCAACAGTGTAACACCTTGAAATGTGACATTAGCATTCATACATTTCCTGTTGGGGATTTTTTAAATTTGAGTTAAAGGAAATAATATGAAAATGATGTGAATATGTTGGTGGAGTGAGGGGGAAACAGAAAGAAGAACAGTCTTTATGTTTAGGGATAACACAAACACACACACACACAGAAGACACACACAAAGACAATCACACACACAAACGTAGACACAAAAAACACAGACACACACACACACACACAAACACACACACACAGAGACACACACACACACACAGAGAGACACACACACACACACACACACACACACACACACACAGAGACACACAAACACACACACACAAACACAGACACACTGAGACACACACACACACACAGAGAGAGAGAGACACACACACACAGACTTACACAGTTGTTAAACAAGTCAACAGTGTAACACCTTGAAATGTGACATTAGCATTCATACATTTCCTGTTGGGGATTTTTTAAATTTGTGTTAAAGGAAATAATATGAAAATTATATGAATATGTTAGTTGAGTGAGGGGGAAACACACAGAAGAACAGTCTTTATGTTTAGGGATAACACAAACACACACACAGAAGACACACACACACACACACACACACACACACACAAACGCAGACGCAAAAACACACACACACACACACACACACAGAGACACACACATACACACAAACACACAGACGCAAACAAACACAGACACACACACACAGACACACAGACACACAAAGACACACACAGGGAAATTATTATGCAATTTGAAATGTAAAAAACAGAAATATGATAAATGTGAATCACGTTCTACAGACAACTCCTGTTAAAATATACAGACATGGTGTGCCTGGGTGAGCAATAATTTCTGAGTTTTAGTCAATTTTATAGCATTTGGATAAAAAAATTATGAAATAACGTTGAAAAAACAACAAAAACATGGTAAGAATCCCTTCTTACCAAAAAAACATAGAAAAAACTTTGCTAAAAAGCGACAGAAGTGTCGAAAAAGACCACCAAAACGATGAAAAAAAAAAGTAAATTTGGACCCAGACAAATAAAAGGTTGCATGGTCGACGAGGAAGACAACATAATGTCACATGTCCTGTCAAATAAAGGCCTAAAAATGCCTCAAAAAAAAAAAAAATAAATAAAAAGTACAGAAATACAACTGTTAATACTTTTTAAGATATTTGTTATAGCGTATAGTTCTTTAGATGCAGACCTTTGAGTGATATTTTTGAGGACCCCGGATGTATCAGAGAAGATAACTTAAATATTGAGAAATAAATAAAAGGAGTTTGAAGGAAAAGTGGAAACCTTATCATTATATAAATCAGATTTTACATGCAGTATTACTTAGAATACAATCCCTCTTCTGCAAATCCACACAGATATTAAAATGTGAAATCAACCAGCCGAGTTTATAACTTATATAACTTATATAGTTTATAACTTATATAACTTATATAGTTTATAACTTATATAACTTATATAGTTTATAACTTACATCTTGTGAATGTCCACAGCTTCACTCTGCTCTGATGGTTCTCCCTTTCTGTGCCGACGGAGACTGCTCTCAACACTTTATTAATCCTCTTCATACACTCTGGCTGTCATTTGAATATTAAAATATCAGCGTGTCAGATCTGTATCGTCAGGCCCTGATTGGCTAATCGGGAGCAAAGGGAGAATCCCCGGTGGGCCGGTCTAGTTTTCCTGGTTGTGAGGGCAAAGGTTGAAATCATGGTTGAATATCATAGATGCTGTCCCTAGGCCGCCTGCACTCACAGTTCACTCTTTGTCTTTACAGAATTTATTTTTTCTTGCAGCCCACTGTTCTCTACATTCATGCAGCCTGTCGGTGCACGATCCGTTCTGCACATGCGCAAAATGTTCACGCATGTGCTGTTGTATGAGGATTTACGACACTGCACGATCTGTTGCACGCTTCCGTTCGACAGCCAAGCTAACGTTAGTTTAGCTAACAGCTAATACAATCGGCTAACCACTAGCTGAGACAGCATGAAATAACTTTAAAAGACACTCAAAATAAAACTTGAAAATAAACATTAACATATATAACAGCTGTTACGTCAGTTCTACTTGTGCTCATTTAAAATACAATCACTCAATACCTCTTCATTGTTATTACTATAAAGTCTTAATGTAGCTGTAGCCTGCTTCTCCCATTAAGTTTGACTTAACGTTATTTTAGACTGAATCTAGCTGTTAGTTAGCGGTTAGCCGAATTAGCTGTTAGCTAAACTAACGTTAGCTTCCCGGTGGAGGCTAGCGTGGAACAGATCGTGCAGGTCGTATCCTCGGTAAAACAGTATTATCTTGCGCACGCGCAGAACGGATTGTGTACAGACAGCCCACTCGCAGAGTGCAGCCTGGTTAATGATGACGTATTTATGTTTGAGTCCTCAGATGTCGACACCTTGCTAAACAAACTAACAAACCGTCCGCGTACACTTCTGTCTCTGGTGCTTTCTGGAGGATGCCACCGCGAGCAACAAGAAGCTGTTTAAAACGGGTAATAGAAAGCACAAAATTGCACAGAAAAGTCGACAATTTAAAATGGAGAGCTTTAGAAAATGACGCATTCAATTAACTTTTTCTTTTCTAAGCAAAATGCCAAATGAAGATGATGAGACGGGTAAGCTAAGCTAGTTAGGAGAAGTGCAGGATGCTAGCGGTCTTGCAAAAACAATACAACGTAACGCAAACCAGTGTTTATGTTTATGAATCAAACTTTTTCTTGTAGCTCCACAGCAGCAGCTACTAGTCCAGTTTGCTGCTAACAGTGAATATGAAGAGCCAGCAACGTTACCAAGCACCAGCTATATGAGCCCCCATAACTCCAGTTAGGGCAGGAAGCGTTGCTCATTGACTGAATATTAGAAGAGTTAATAAGTGAGTGGTGTAGATCTGCTCTATATTTAAAATGCCCGGGGATAATTAATGATGCAAGATGATTCGGCACTACCATAATGAAACTCACTTGACTTGATCAGAAAGCTTTGTAAAAAGGAGAGATTTGTGCTGAGAAATTAAGACAATTTATTAAATGTGATTTAGTGTCAGAAGCAGAGCCAGTAGTGTGCATTACGGATGGACTGTCAGTGTGTAAGGCACAACTACTGTAAGCTGTTGTATCACAGTGTATAAACAAGCAAACATGATCAGATTAGTTACAATATTATCACTTTTTATGCCCAAATATTACTTGTGACCCATTCTACCTTTGTCCTCGAAATTATCATAAATATACAAAGCCCACAACTGAAAGGGAAGAGAAAGATAGAGATATAGAAAAAATAGATTATAGTGTCATTAGACATGTTTCTTGTTGTTAATTTAATTTCAAGTTTTGGATATCTGTGATTACTTATTTGCACAGAAAATAGATTCTGATATTGTTGAACATGATTGGATTGTTGTTAAGATATTAACTTTTCTAATAAATATACATTGTGAATTAACACTTGGAAATAGTGATATTTTACAAAAATACACTAAATTGCAAGGCTGTTGAGAACAGGGCACTATTGCAGACTTATATACTAAGGTTTTGATTAAATTTTTCGTGAAGTGGCATGAATTTCACAGAGCTGAAAATGAGTCCCACTCCAGTATAATAGTTAATAGTTTACGTTTACCTAGTGACAAGACAATCAGAGAAACAAAGCAAGAATAAGTAGGTTGATAGGAAAAGGACAATACATGTCCCTTATCTTATGGAGTAAGATAAGGACATCATTCAGAGTAGAATCTGAATGAAGTCATATCAACATAAATATGATGATATGACTTCATTCAGATTTTACTCTGTTGCCTTTTTTCCAGATTAGAGCAACAGCCTCTCTGTAGACGTCTCTGCGTAGGCTGATACCTCCATGCAGGATGTGGCCGTCAGATCGCCATGCCAACCCTAATCAGCAGCATCTCTTTTTCTGTTTTTATCGAACATGACTTCTTTATCTCCTCATCAGAGGAAACTTTGCAGCATCAGCTCTCTATCCAGTAATCAATGTCCTTTACACGAGTCTAAAACCACAGAGGCTGACGTGCCTTCATACACACATTATTCAGAGAGGAGAGAGGGGGGGGGTCTGTGTGTGTCTGTGTGTGTGTCTGTGTGTGTCTCTGTGTTTGTGTGTGTGTCTGTCGATGTCTATGTCTGTGTGTGTGTATACGTGTGTGAGTTTGTGTGTGTCTGTGTATGTCTGTGTGTGTGTCTGTGTCTGTTTGTGTGTCTGTGTGTGTGTGTTTCTGTGTGCGTGTATGTGTGCATGTGTGTCTTTATGTGTGTGTGTGTGTTTGTGTTTCTAGATGTATGTCTGTGTCAGTGTGTTTGTGTGTCTAGGAGTATGTCTGTGTGGGTGTGTGTCTTTGTGTGTGTGTGTGTGTGTGTGTGTGTCTGTGTGTAGGTGTGTGTTTATGTGTGCTTGTATGTCTGTGTGTATGTGTGTTTTTGTGTCCGTCTCTGTGTGTCTGTGTGTGTGTGTTTCTGTGTCTATGTCTGTGTGTGTGCGTGTGTGTGTATATGTTTGTGTGTGTCTGTGTGTGTATGTGTGTGTTTGTGTGTCCCTCTTTGTGTGTGTGTCTGTGTATCAGTCTGTCTGTGTGTGTGTGTCTGTATGTGTGTGTGTCTTTGTGTGTGTATGTGTCTGTCTGTGTGTGTGTGTGTCTGTCTGTGTGTGTCTTTGTTTTGTGTGTGTGTCTGTGTGTCAGTCTGTCTGTGTGTGTGTGTGTATGTGTGTGTGTCTTTGTGTGTGTATGTGTCTGTGTGTGTGTGTGTCTGTCTGTGTGTGTCTTTGTTTTTGTGTGTGTGTCTGTCTGTCTGTCTGTCTGTGTGCGTGTGTTTGTCTCTGTCTGTTTGTGTGTCTGTGTGTGTATGTGTGTCTGTGTGTGCGGCTGTGTGTGTGTGTCTGTGTGTGTGTATTTCTTTAAGTTAGAGTAAACTCATAACTCATTAAAACTAATGTTTCCTTCAATAATAAATGCCCAGTATATAGTATCTATGTGAATGAGTTATTTTATGTATGAGGCTCCAGTTCACAGAGCATTTGAGAAAAATATATAAACATAAATAGCATTATATTTTTATATTTTTTTCCAGATTAGAGCAAAAGCCTCTCTGTAGACGTCCCTGCCTAGGCTGATTTCTCCACACAGGATGTGGCCGTCAGATCGCCATGCCAACCCTAATCAACAGCATCTCTTTATCTGTTTTTATCGAACATGACTTCTTTATCTCATCAGCAGAGGAAACTTTGCAGCATCAGCTCTCTATCCAGTATGTCTATCAATGTCCTTTACACCTGTCTAAAACCACAGAGGCTGACAGGTCTTCATACACACAGTATTCAGAGAGGAGAGAGAGGGTGTGTGTTTGTGTGTGTGTGTTTCTCTCTGTGTCTGTCTGTGTGTGTATGTCTGTGTTTGTATCTATGTGTGTCTGTGTTTTTATGTGTGTGTATGTGTGTCTGTGTGTGTGTTTCTGTGTATGTGTGTGTATGTCTGTGTGTTTGTGTGTGTCTGTGTATGTGTGTGTCTGTGTGTGTGTGTGTATGTGTGTGTGAGTGTTTGTGTATGTGTGTGTGTGTCTGCGTGTGTGCTTGTGTGTCTGTGTATGTGTGTGTGTCTGTGTGTGTATATGTTTGTGTGTGTCTGTGTGTGTATGTGTGTGTGTGTGTATGTATGTGTGTCTGTGTCTTTATGTGTGTGTGTGTGTCTCAGTGTGTGTATGTGTTTTTGTGTCTTTGTATGTGTGTGTGTTTTCTTTGTGTGTGTTTGTGTGTGTGTGTGTGTCTGTGTGTGTGTGTGCGTGTGTGTCTGTCTGTGTGTTTGTGTTTATGTGTGTGTGTGTGTGTGTGTCTGTGTGTGTGTGTGCGTGTGTCTGTGTGTGTGTGTATGTGTGTGTGTATATGTGTGTCTGTGTATCTGTGTGTGTATGTGTTTGTCCGTGTGTGTCTGTGTGTGTTTGTGTGTCTGTGTGTGTGTTACATTATAAAAGAATCGACAGAAACACTCAAGATCTCTCAATGTTAATTTTTACTTGTGAACACAAGTAGTCAGGTACAGCACTTACTACAATCAAAAAGCTCTCTACAGCTGCTTTTTATGATTAAAGATATGCAGTCATAATACAAAGTCGATGTTGAAGTTAGGTCTGGTCAGGCTGGGCATCACCTCCACCTGCCCCCCCCCTCCCAAACATCCTGGGCCTTTCACAACGTCAGTCAGTAGTGTCTCACACGTTCATCTCGTTAGAGCGCCATCACTATTTCGGCTTTCTATGCAAACAGTTTTAATATAAACAAGACAGTGGAATGTAAATCATAATTTTTGTAACAGTGTGTGTGTCTGTGTGTTTGTGTGCGTGCATGCGTGTGTGAGTGTGTGTGTGTGTTTGTCTGTGTGTGTGTGTGTTTGTGTGCGTGTATGTGTCTGTGTCTGTGTGTGTGTGTGTCTGTCTGTGTGTCTGTTTGTGTGTTTGTGTGTGTCTGTGTCTGTGTTTGTGTCTGTCTGTGCGTATGTGTGTGTATATGTCTGTCTCTGTGTGTGTGTCTGTGTGTGTGTGTTTGTTTGTGTGTGTATATGTCTGTCTCTGTGTGTGTGTCTGTCTGTGTGTATGTGTGTGTGTGTGTGCGCGTATGTGTGTGTATATGTCTGTCTATGTCTGTGTATCTGTGTGTGTGTGTGTGTATGTGTATGTGTATGTGTGTGTGTGTCTGTCTGTGTCTGTGTATGTGTATGTGTATGTGTATGTGTATATGTGTATGTGTATGTGTCTGTGTCTGTGTCTGTGTATATGTGTGTGTTTTTGTTTTTGTTGTGTTTGTGTGTGTGTGTGTGTGTGTGTGTGTGTGTGTGTGTCTGGTCCCCCTGTCCTACAGTATACGACAGGTGGCCGAGGGTTTGTCTCTGAGCGCGCCCATGCGGTCCAGGTCTAACTGGGCCGGGTTGAAGTCCCGGTAGTCGTAGCTCGGCTGGCCGTCCTGGTTCCCCCTGTCCCGGGACGTGACCCGGTACTGGGCCCGGACGTTCCTCAGAGGGTTGTAGTCCGGACGCACGCGGTCCGGGCAGTGAAACTCCTCTCTGATGACGGAGCCCTGCTGGGACAGCGCCACGAAGCCGCTCCTGAAGCTCGCCATGCGCACCACGGGGGAGTAGACGTACTGGACGTACAGCAGGTCACCTGACGGGACGACACACACAGCTGAACATACCACGGTACTGAAAGGGTTAAAACATGCCCAAAATGTGTGTCTGTGTGTGTCTGTGTGTGTGTCTTTGCATCTATGTGTGTGTGTGTGTCTCTGTGTGTGTGTGTGTCTGTGTCTGTGTGTGTCTCTGTGTGTCTTTGCGTCTATGTGTGTGTGTTTTTGTTTTTGTGTGTTGTTGTTGTTGTTGTTGTGTGTTGTGTGTGTGTGTCTCTGTTGTTGTTGTTATTGTTGTTATTGTGTTGTCTGTGTGTCTGTGTGTTGAGCGTCTTTGTTGTGTGTTGGTGTTTTGTGTGTTGTGTTTGCATCTATTGTGTGTTTTTATGTGTGTTTGTTTGTGTCTGTGTCTGTGTTTGTCTGTGTGTGTGTGTGTGTGTCTTGGTCTATGTGTGTGTTGTTGTCTCTGTGTGTTATTATTGTTGTGTGTTTGTGTCTGTGTGTCTCTGTTGTGTCTATGTGTGTGTGTGTGTGTGTGTGTGTGTCTCTGTTGTGTGTGTGTGTGTGTCTGTGTGTCTGTGTGTGTGTTTACCGTCTTTGTGTGTGTGTGTGTGTGTGTGTGTCTTTGCATCTATGTGTGTGTGTGTGTGTGTGTGTGTTTGTGTCTGTCTCTATGTGTGTCTTTGCGTCTATGTGTGTGTGTGTGTGTGTGTGTGTGTGTGTCTCTGTGTGTCTCTGTGCGTCTATGTGTCTATGTGTGTGTGTGTGTGTCTGTGTCCCTGTGTGTCTCTGTGTGTGTGTGTGTGTGTGTGTGTCTCTGTGTGTCTCTCTGTGTATCTTTGCATCTATGTGTGTGTGTGTGTGTGTCTGTGTGAGTCTGTGCATCTATGTGTCTGTGTGTCCCTGTGTGTCTGTGTGTGTGTGTGTGTGTGTGTGTCTGTGTGTGTGTCTCTGTGTGTGTCTGTGTGTGTCTGAGTGTGTGTCTCTGTGTGTTTGTTTCTGTGTGTGTCTGTGCATCTATGTATGTTTGTGTCTGTGTGTGTTTCTCTGTGCGTCTATGTCTGTGTCTGTGTGTCTGTGTGTGTCTATCTCTGTGTGTGTCTGTGTGTGTGTGTGTGTGTGTGTGTGTGTGTGTGTGTGTGTGTGTGTGTGTGTGTGTGTGTGTCCCTTCCTACCTGAGGAGACGTCCCAGACTTTGACCGTTCTGTCCTGAGATCCCGTGAAGACGAACCGGTCGTTGTCGGAGAACGCAGCACAGAGGACGCCCTCGAACAGAAAACCCTGAACAGCAACACATAAAGTCACACGCTTCGTACATATATATCTATATATATATATATAGATATATATCATTAAATATGACCTACTGTTCCATGCCGTGTGTGACTTTAACCGTTAAGTTTAGGCACCAAAACAACTTGGTTGAGATTAGAATAAAGTTTGTGGTTCGGGTTTGAAATCAGTGTTTGCTGCGTAGACTTTTAACTTTAACATTCATATCTTCTACGTTTAAATGATTATGGTATGGAGTTATATTCCGATCTTTATTCAAGAGCGCATTCTTTCAATTTGAGAGCATTTCTCACAGATATTACGTGCAGATTTCTTAATAATTTCCCTCAAAAACCTTGCTCTCACAACTCAAATAGTCACTGCTGCTCGCACTTGGATTCGCTCTGCTTGTGCTCAAACTTTCTGCTTGGACACACATAAGTTCTATATGTGTGTGTCCGTGCACATTGTTGACACATACTATAAATAAAGCAATCGACAGAGGGGGATAAATAAACTCAGTAACAGAGCAGCCGCCCCGCAACAGGGGCAGGGATCATTTCATTGGTCAACACTACAGCTGGCATTCTATTGGTTGGGGGGATTTTGAGAGCACTGTAACACAAACAAATCCGAGCGCGCAGGAGAAATCTGTGAGCAGAAGATTTGCAAGCGTGCAGACTCAACCTGAGTGTAGCCATGTTTCCATCCACACGTTTTTATCCAAATTAAGTGATATATCGAGTTAAAAATGCCGTCATGGAAACAGTAAGATTTGATTGAATTTCATGAATATCGACTCAAAGCTGAATACATTTCGGTCTCATCTGATTTTCTCTCGATCGAGATATATATATATATATATATATATATATATATATATATATATATATACGGCTGATGCGATAAACGCTGATGGAAATGTTATTTGCCGAATAAATTAATGTATTGCATTTAAGTTTTAGGTCATTTTATGGTTGCAACCTGCCACAAAACGAAGAAGAAGAAGAAGTTGTAGTCCATTTCCTCCCAGTATTTCCTCTCTGTCTGCACACATGACGGGCGTCAACAAAAGGCTCGTTCGAGATGAACTGCGCCTCGCCTGTAAAAGTAGACGAGAGCAGGCGGCAGCAGCGGGGGGGCGGGGACAAAAATCCGCTCTCAAGTCGGACAGTTTTCCAGCTGACTCCAGCAGCCTTCAGGCTGAACAGGAAGTGACACAAACACTGTGGTCCGTTCGAGTCCGATTCCGATTTAATAAAATGTTATCAGACCCATATATCAGCACAGTCTCCAGTTGGTTTTATTATGACAGAGTAGCTCTCAAAATTCTCTACATGTGATCTGTTGCTGATTTTAATTAACAACAGACTGTAGATGATCCGTATCTCTGAACAGATTTAGTCTCTCTGACTTCTAAACATCACTATCAGCCTCACAACAGGTGTTCTTTGCAGAATCAGCCTTTAAATCAGACAAATCGCAGTTAAAATCCCTCCGATTCAAAATCAATAAAAAGTTTATAAAAAACGTCATCATGTTGAGTCGATTCTGAACCAATCAGCTGTTGGATCAGCTGAGAGGCCGGCGTTTCCCAGCATGCCCTGGGTCCGCCTGCGTCTGCCTGGCTCTTGCGGTTGGTGAAAAGCAACTGCGCTACCTGCGTCTCAGTACTGCGGCCGCCTTGGTCCGCGATTATCGTTGCCCACGTGTGCATGACGTCAGAGCAAGTCGGGATCAAGTCGGACACAAATCTAACCGGCATGCATTGGGCGCCGATCGCCGGTGATCGACTCTGCGCAGATCTGGCTCATCTCGAACGAGCCTAAAGACATGATGGAAGTGGACGAACGAGGAGACGAGAGACTTTCTGAATTTAATTCACGAGCAAAATATAACGGCTATTTAAAGCCTGGTCCACACGGGACGATTTTAAAATTGTCGGCCCGATTTTTCCAATCCTGAGAGACCCCCACACACGGCGATAAAAAATCCTGGGGCTAACAGTTTTGGTCGTACAGTGTGCGGTGCGCAGCACACGGCAAAATCAACACATCACACACGAACCGATTTGACTGCCGAGCATTCCCAGGTCAGACGGGAAATCTCGCAAAATCCCTCGAGATCAAACGTGACTTCAGAGTAAACAATCATGGCGGACGAAGAGGATGCAGTGGCGATAGTTTGTAGTGTGTTTTTAACCGAATAAAAAAACATTATCAAAAGAAAAGGCGATGGTCAAAGAAGTGGAGTCAACGCGAGCATGGACTATACTCAGCTACATCATGATATGGAGGCGAGTTGTTGTTTTTTTCTCATAGAAATGTAGTTACGTACTACACAGATTAATTACCGTTGAAATACACGTTCATATATTCGTTTCCATGTACTCTGGTGGACTGCAGTTGTGGATGTAGTTATGCCCATCGACTTTACCGTATGCCACAGTCCACAGGCTGCGTGCTCGTTTGTCCCCGGGGGGGGGGGCACCACACACGAGGAGAAATCGGGCCAAAAAAAGTCCAACATGTTGGATATCCCCGATTTGAGATCGGAGCAGCCTAATTATTATTATAATTAATTTAATTAATAATTAAATATTATAATTATTGTCTGAACCAGGCTTTAGATAGAAAAAATCTAAGAAATGCCAGAATTTATCAGGAACTGGTGAAGGAAACGACCAATAAAGATTACGACAAGCCGTGGGACGTCCCGCGGAGTAAATGGAAGGCGCTCTAACAAGCGATACTTGTCTCTAAAAAAGAGAGTTGTCTCTCAGCGGTGCCGGAGGGTAAAATAAAAGATAAGTTCCCCCTTTCTGATGAGCTGGATCAGACCCTAACTAACAGATGTTGTCCAGCAAAAGTTGGCATGAATGTTGAATGCGATTCAGTGCGAAAAATGAACGGAAACACCTTAAAATGTCTCAAATCTATTCCATGCAGCGATTTAATTTAATCGCAAATCAGCAGGTGACGTCCTCACGCAACAGAGTTTTTATTCGCTTTAAAGCCGTCGGATGGAAAACACACTTTCACACTCAGCTTTATTCGCGTGAGTTTTTTTTTTTTTTAACCGAACTTCAGATAATTCGACTGACAAGTTTGAGCACAAGCAGAGCAAACCCCAGCGCGAGCAGCAGTGGCTGTTTGAGGGACATTATTACAGAATCTGAACGTGATATCAGAGAGAAATGCTCTCACACTGAAAGACTGGGCTCTTGAGTAAAGATCGGAATATAAGTCTGTGTTTATGAAGCCAGATTAAGAGTTTCAAACCGGTCAAAAAGCAATTCTCCACTCTGGAACAGCTCTCGTGTGGTATGTATTGATGATGTTGTGTGATGATGATGTGATGTGTGTGATATGATATTATTGTGATTTATTTTTTTTGTTTATGTTTTTTTAGTGTGATGTGTGTTGTATGATGATGATGATTTTGTGTTTTTTTATTTTTTATTTTTGTTTTTTTTTATTTTGATTTTTTTTTTTTTTATTTGTGATGTTTGTTTGTTTGATGTTTTTTTTTTATTTTTTTATTGTTTTTTTTGTTTTTTTTTTTTTTATTTTTTGTTTTATTTTTTATTTTTTTTATTATTTTT